>NW_024095997.1:202913-279492 GCF_016699485.2 Gallus gallus | reverse complement strand
CCCCATAGTGCCCCCCCCCTCACACGCAGCACTGCTTTCTGGTGTTGGGCCCCCCATTACTATACCCCCCATTACTGTGCCCCCCATTACTGTCCCCCCCCCCCCCCATGCAGCGCCCCCCCTCACACACAGCACTGCTTTCTGCTGTTGGGCCCCCCATTAATATACCCCCCCTTACTGTACCCCCCCTTATCTCATCCCCCCCATTATTATACCCCCCATTACTGTACCCCCCCATTACTGTACCCCCCCATATTGCGCCCCCCCCCATTGTTGTGCGCCCCCCCTCACACGCAGCACTGCTTCTTGGTGTTGGGCCCCCCCCTTATTGCGCCCCCCCCCCCATACAGTGCCCCCCCCCCCATAGCGCCCCCCCCCTCACACGCAGCACTGCTTCTTGGTGTTGGGCCCCCCCTATTACTGTACCCCCCCATTATTATACCCCCCATTACTGTGCCCCCCCCCCCATTGCTGTGCCCCCCCCCTCACACGCAGCACTGCTTCTTGGTGTTGGGCCCGCCGAACTTGGGCTTGTCGCGGCAGTTGGGACACGCGGCGCAGTCCTGCAGGCGGCGGCAGCCGCGGCACCGCCCGCCACCGCGCGCGGCGGTTCTTCCGGGTGCGGCGGGGGGGGGCGGGGGCGGGGGGGGGCGGGCGGGGGGGGGGGGGCGAACACAATGAGACCCCCCGCGGGCGTTTGGGGCGGGGACGGCTCCGACGACGAACCGGACGACGAGTCTAAAGGGGGGGGGATATGGGGGGGGCAGTGGGGGGGTGGGGGGGTCAGTGAGGGGGGGAATGGGGGGGGAATGGGGCAATGGGGGGGGAACGAGGGGGGAAATGGGGGGGGTAACGGGGGGGTGGGGGGGTCAGTGAGGGGGGGAATGGGGGGGGAATGGGGCAATGGGGGGGGAACGAGGGTGGAAATGGGGGGGGTAATGGGGGGGTGGGGGGGAATGGGGGGATGGGGGGATGGGGGGGACAATGGGGGGGGATATGGGGGGGTGGGGGGGTCAGTGAGGGGGGGAATGGGGGGGGAACGAGGGGGGAAATGGGGGGGGCAATGGGGGGGGGTGGGGGGGAATGGGGGGGGGGAATGGGGGGGGATATGGGGGGGTGGGGGGATGGGGGGGTCAGTGAGGGGGGAATGGGGCAATGGGGGGGGCAATGGGATGACTCCCCTCTCCCCCCCCCACCCCCCATTACCCCCAATTGCTCCCCCTCCCCCCATAGTCCCCCATTGCCCCCCCACCCCCCATTACCCCCCTACCCCCTCTCCCCCCCCACCCTGTTACCCCCATTTGCCCCCCCACCCCCCATAGCCCCCCGTTGTCCCCCACACCCCGTTTCCCCCCTTACACCCCTCTCCCCCCCCACCCCCGTTACCCCCCATAGCCCCCCACTGCCCCCCATTACCCCCCTACCTCTCTCTTACCCCCACCCCCCATTACCCCCCATTGCCCCCCCACCCCCCCTCTCCCCCCCCACCCCCCATTACCCCCCATTACCCACCTACCCCCCTCTCCACCCCCACCCCCATTACCCCCCATTGCCCCCCACCCCCATAGCCCCCTTTCCTCCCCTACCCCCCATTACCCCCCTCTCCCCCCCCACCCCCCATCACCCCCCATTACCCCCCTACCCCCCTCTCCCCTTCCACCCCCCATTACCCCCATTGCTCCCCCTCCCCCATAGCCCCCCATTGCCTTCTCACCCCCCTCTCCCCCCCCCACCCCCCATTACCCCCCTCTCCCCCCCACCCCCCATCACCCCCCATTACCCCCCTACCCCCCTCTCCCCCCCCGCCCCCCATTACCCCCCGTTGCCCCCCCCCCCCTCTGCCCCCGGTTGCCCCCCACCCCACCCGCCTCCCCCCCCCCTTACCGTCAGGCGCGGATCCGTCGCCAGCCGCCTGCAGGCCGTCCATTCCGGGCCGCCCCTCCGTGGCGGCGGTTCGGGCGCGGCCCAAAGGCCCGGCAGAGTGACGGAACGCGGCCGGGAGCCGCGGGGCCGCCCACGCCTGGGGGACACCGGGACTGCGCTGCCGGGGGGGCGGGGGGTGAATGGGGGCGGGGGGGGGGCAGGTGGGGATGGATGGGGGGCAGATGGGGGCAGGTGGGGATGAATGGGGGCAGACAGGGATGAATGGGGGCAGGTGGGGATGAATGGGGGCAGATGGGGATGAATAGGGATGAATGGGGGCAGATGGGGGCAGGTAGGGATGAATGGGGGCAGACAGGGATGAATGGGGGCAGGTAGGGATGAATGGCGGCAAACAGGGATGAATGGGGGCAGGTGGGGATGAATGGGGATGAAAGGGGGCAGATGGGGGCAGGTGGGGATGGATGGGGCAGACAGGGATGAATGGGGGCAGATGGAGGCAGTTGGGGGCAAGAGGTGATGAGTGGGGATGAATGGGGGCAGATGGGGATGGATGGGGGCGGGTGGGGATGAATGGGGATGAATGGGGGCAGGTGGAGATGAATGGGGGCAGATGAGGGCATATGGGGACACAGCGATGAAGGGGGGCAGGTGGGGACAGATGGGGGCAGGTGGGGGCAGGTGGAGATGAATGGGGATGGATGGGGGCAGATGGGGGCAGGTGGGGATAGATGAGGATGGATGAATGGGGATGGATGGGGAGAAATGGGTATGAATAGGGGCAGGTGGAGATGAATGGGGGCAGATGGGGATGAATGGGGGCAGGTGGGGATGAATGGGGGCAGGTGGGGATGAATGGGGGCAGGTGGGGGCGGGTGGGGATGGATGAGGGTGGATGAATGGGGATGGATAGGGATGAATGAGGGTAGACGGGGGCAAGTGGAGATGAATGGGGGCAGATGGGGACAGATGGGGGCAGGTGGGGATGAATGGGGATGAATGGAGGCAGGTGGGGATCAATGAGGATGGATGAATGGGGATGGATGGGGATGAATGGGGGCAGGTGGGGATGAATGGGGATGGATGGGGGCAGGTGGGGATGAATGGGGATGAATGGAGATAAATAGGGGCAGATGAGGGCATATGGGGACATGGGGATGGATGGGGGCGTATGTGGACAGGTGGGAGCAGGAGGGCATGAATGGGGATGAATGGGGACAGATGGGGACGTATGGGGTCAGAGAAGGATGTATGGGAGCATATGGGGATATATGGGGCCAGATGGGGATGTATGGGGTCAGATAAAGGCGTATGGGGACGTATGGACACAGGTGGGGACAGAAAAGGATATATGGGGATGGGGGGGGACAGATGGGAGCATATAGGGACAGGTGGGGACAGGAGGGCATGAATGGGGATGAATGGGGACAGATGGGAACGTATGGGGTCAGAGGGAGATGTATGGGAACGTACGGTGATGTATGGGGTCAGACGGGGATGAATGGGGCCACAGGCAGTTGGGGAGGTGGGGGGGACACCAATGGGACGTATAGGAACGCGTGGGGACGTGGATGGGCCATATGGGGTCCCCCGCACTCACCTGGGGGTCTCCGGGTTCCCACGTGGGGTCTTCGGGTTCCTCCTTCAGCCCCGGTGACACCTTTGGGGGGGGGGGGGGGGGGGACACAACACGGCGGTGATGTGGGGGTCCCAAACCCCACAGTGCCCCATTGAGAGCCCACAGTCCCCCATGGGATCTCCAGGGTCCCCAATAGGGCCATCCCCCTCCCCAGCGGTGGCCCCAAATGCCCCCCCATGACTCCATATCCCCAGCGATGACCCCGGGTGTTCCCATATCCCCCCGTGACCCATAGCCCCCCATACCCACCCACGTCCCCATAGCCCCCCACGACCCCCTACCCCCCCATACCCCCCCTAACCCCATACCCCCCATACCCCCCCACAACCCCCTACCCCCCCACATCCCCATAACTCCCTATATCCCCCCACACCCCCACATCTGCCCCCGACCCCATAACCCCCATATCCCCCCATACCCCCATACCCCCCCACGACCCCCTACCCCCCCACATCCCCCTACCCCCCCATACCCCTCCTACCCCCCCACCCCCCCCCATCCCCATACCCCCCCATATCCCCCCACATCCCCATATCCCCCTATATCCCCCCCGGGCCCCCTACCTCCCCACGACCCCCTACCCCCCCCATCCCCATATCCCACCCTCCCCCCCCACAACTCCCATACCCCCCACCCCCCCCGACCCCATATCCCCCTATATCCCCCCCCGATCCCATACCCTCCCATATCCCCCTACCCCTCCATCCCCATACCTCCCCTACCCCCCCACGACCCCCTACCCCCCCCACACCCCCATACCCCCCCATCCCCCCCATATCCCCCCACACCCCCCCTACACCCCCAACATCCCCATACCCCCCATACCCCCCCACCCCCCCACATCCCCCTACCCCTCCACCCCCCCACATCCCCATATCCCCCTATATGCCCCCCATGACCCCCTACCCCCCCCACATCCCCATACCCCCCATTACCCCCCCATCCCCATATCCCCATACCCCCCCACATATCCATATCCCCCCATACCCCCCCTACCCCCCCACGACCCCCTGCCCCCCCACATCCCCATACCCCCCATACCCCCCCACAACCCCCTACCCCCCCACATCCCCATACCCCCCCATACCCCCCCCGCTCACCGTGCAGCGCTGCTGGTCGATGTGGTAGAGCTGCACCCTGGCCCTGCTCAGCAGGCTGTAGACGCGCTCCATGCTCAGCGCGGCGCCCCCCCCCCTCGTCCCCCTCGTTGTCCTCCACGTCCCCATCCGCCTCCTTCGTGTCCCCCACGGCCCCGACGCCCCCCATCGCGCCCCCAACGCCCCCCTTTGTGCCCCCCATGGCCCCGACGCCCCCCATCGCATCCCCAATGCCCCCCTTTGTGGCCCCAATGCCGCCAATGCCCTCCATTGTCCCCTTAATGCCCCCCTTTGTGCCCCCAATGACCCCAATGCTGCCCCCAACGCCTCCCTTTGTGCCCCCAATGACCCCAATGCCCCCCATCGCGTCCCCAATGTCCCCCTTTGTGTCCCCAATGTCACCCTTTGTGTCCCCAATGCCCCCCCTCGTGTCCCCAATGTCCCCAATGACCCCAATGCCCCCCTTTGCGTCTCCAATGCTGCCCCCAATGCCCCCCTTTATGCCCCCAATGACCCCAATGCCCCCCGTTGTCCCCCCAGTGACCCCAATGCTGCCCCCAACGCCCCCCTTTGGGTCCCCAATGTCCCCAACACCCCCCATCACCCCCCCAATGCCCCCAATGCTGCCCCCACTGCCATCCTTCGTGTCCCCAATGTCCCCCACTGTGCCCCCAATGTCCCCAAAGCCCCCCTTTGTGCCCCCAAAACCCCCCTTTGTGGCCCCAACGCCCCCCATGCCGCCCCCAATGCCTCCTTTTCTATCCCCAATGCCCCCCATTGTCCCCCCAATGTCCCCAATGCCCCCTTTTCTATCCCCAATGCCCCCCTTTCCATCCCCAATGCCCCCCACTGTCCCCCCAATGCCCCCAATGCCCCCCACTGTCCCCCCAATGCCCCCCATTGTCCCCCCGATGTCCCCAACTCCCCCCTTTCCATCCCCAATGCCCCCCATTGTCCCCCCAATGCCGCCCCCAATGCCCCCCACTGTCCCCCCAATGCCCCCAATGCTGCCCCCAATGCCCCCCATTGTCCCCCCAATGCCCCCCGCTGTCCCCCTAACGCCCCCAACGCCGCCCCCCTTTCCGCCCCCCCCCCTCCGTCCCGAAATGGGGCAGCGTCAGATGGTTGGCGGGGGGGGGGTGACGCCGCGGGGGACCTTCGGGGCCACCGTCCACGGTGGCGGTGGGGGGGGCGGGGGGGGGCGGGGGGCCGTTGCGGGGGTCCCCATCCCTCAGGGTCTGATAGATGCGCAGATGGGCGGCGCTGGGGGTGAATCGGGGGGCGCGGAGAAGAGGGGGGCGGCGGAGGGGGGGGGGGGAGGACGGGGGGACCCCGTCGTGGCTTTTGGGGTCGGCGGGGGGGGGGTCAGGGGGGTCCACCCGGCTCCTGAGCGCCGCTGTGATGCTGTGGGTCCACGAGGCGTCCCGGGTGGGGGGGTTGGGGTCCCCCGGCGTCGGCGGGGCGGTGGGGGCTGCGGGGGGGTGGGGGGGGCGCGGGGACGTCCACCGGAAGGTGGCCTGGCGGAGGATGGAGCGGCGGGGGGCGGACGGAGGGGGGGGGGGCGGCGGGGGGGGGGACGAGGAGGACGACGATGAAGAGGAGGGCGGCCATTGGAGCAGCGCGGCGTCACCTGGGGGGGGGACAGGGGGTTATATGGGGTTATATGGGGGGCATATGGGGGGGTATGGGGTTATATGGGGGGATATGGGGTTATATGGGGGATATGGGAGGGTTGCGGGGGGGACAGGAGTTTATATGGGGACTGTGGGGGGTTATGGGGAGTTGTGGGGGGGGGATATGGGGTTATATGGGGGGTTAGGGGGGGATATGGGGGGATATGGGGGGGGACAGGGGGTTATATGGGGGGATATGGGGGGATATGGGGGGGGGACAGGGGGTTATATGGGGGGTTTGGGGGGGATATGGGGGGATATGGGGGGGTACGGGGGGTTGTGGGGGGTTGTGGGGGGATATGGGGGGGGGACAGGGGGTTATATGGGGGGTTAGGGGGGGATATGGGGGGATATGGGGGGTTGGGGGGGATATGGCGGGGGGACAGGGGGTTATATGGGGGGTTAGGGGGGGATATGGGGGGGTACGGGGGGTTGTGGGGGATATGGGGGGGGACAGGGGGTTATATGGGGGGATAGGGGGGATATGGGGGGATATGGGGGGTTGTGGGGGGATATGGGGGGGGGACAGGGGGTTATATGGGGGGATGGGGGGGGATATGGGGGGATATGGGGTCATATGGGGGGATATGGGGGGGGGACAAGGGGTTATATGGGGGGATAGGGGGGGATATGGGGGGGTATGGGGGGTTGTGGGGGGATATGGGGGAGGGACAGGGGGTTATATGGGGGGATAGGGGGGGATATGGGGGGGTATGGGGGGATATGGGGGGGGACAGGGGGTTATATGGGGGGATAGGGGGGGTTGTGGGGGGGGATATGGGGGTATATGGGGGGCTGTGGGGGGTTGTGGGGGGGGATATAGGGTTATATGGGAGGATATGGGGGGGATACGGGGTTATATGGGGGGATACGGGGTTATATGGGGGGGATATGGGGTTATATGGGGGATAGGGGGGGTTGTGGGGGGGTTGGGGAGTTGGGGGGGGATATGGGGTTATATGGGGGGATAAGGGGGATTATGGGGGGATATGGGGGGTTATGGGGGGATATGGGGGGATATGGGGGCACCCGGGGGGGATATGGGGTTATATGGGGGATATGGGGGGTTGTGGGGGGGGGATATGGGGGTATATGGGGGCTGTGGGGGGTTGTGAGGGGTTGTGGGGGGGATATGGGGTTATATGGGGGGATATGGGAGGGGTTATGGGGTTATATGAGGGGATAAAGGGGTTGTGGGGGGGGGATATGGGGTTATATGGGGGGATATGAGGGGATGTGGGGTGGATATGGGGTTATATGGGGGGATATGGAGTTATATGGGGGGATAGGGTGGGTTGTGGAGGGATATGGGGTTATTTCGGGTGTTGGGGGTGTTATGGGGGGTTGTGGGTGCAGCTGGGGGGGGGCAGGGGGTTATATGGGGGGATAGGGGGGATTGTGGGGGGATATGGGGGGTTATGGGGGGTGGTGGAGGGATACGGGGGGGATATGGGGTTATATGGGGGGATGGGGGGGATATGGGGTTAATTGGGGGGGATGGGGGGGATATGGGGTTATATGGGGGGATATGGGGGGTTATGGGGGGTTGTGGGGGTGGGATATGGGGTTATATGGGGGATTCTGGGGGGTTCTGGGGGCAGCCAGGGGGGGGACACGGGGTTATATGGGGGGCTATGGGGGGATATGGAGGTCATGGGGCCACCTGGGGGACTTATGGGGTCATATGGGGGGTCATGGGGTCACATGGGGTCATGGGGTCACATGGGGGTTATGGGGTCACACGGGATCACGTGGTTATACAGGTGGTTATGGGTCACATGGGGGGTTATGGGGTCACCTGGCGGTCATGGGGTCACCTGGGGGACTTATGGTGTCACATGAGGGGTCATGGGGTCACAGGGGTGTTATGGGGTCACACGTGGGGTTATAGGATCACCTAGGGGGTTATGGGGTCCCACGTGGGGTTATGGGGTCACAGGGGTGTTATGGGGTCACAGGGGGGTTATGGGGTCACAGGGGGGTCATGGGGTCACATGAGGGGTCATGGGGTCACAGGGGGGTTATGGTGTCACATGAGGGGTCATGGGGTCACAGGGGTGTTATGGGGTCACAGGGGGGTTATGGGGTCACAAGAGGGGTTATGGGGTCATAGGGGAGTTATGGTGTCACATGAGGGGTCATGGGGTCACAGGGGGGTTATGGTGTCACATGAGGGGTCATGGGGTCACAGGGGGGTCATGGGGTCACACGAGGGGTTATGGGGTCACAGGGGGGTTATGGGGTCACCTGGGGGGTTATGGGGTCACACGTGGGGTTATGGGGTCACATGAGGGGTCATGGGGTCGCAGGGAGGTTATGGGGTCACACATGAGGTTATGGGGTCACAGGGGGGTTATGGTGTCACATGAGGGGTCATGGGGTCACAGGGGGGTCATGGGGTCACAGGGGTGTTATGGGGTCACACGAGGGGTTATGGGGTCACATGTGGGGTTATGGGGTCACAGGGGGGTTATGGGGTCACATGAGGGATCATGGGGTCACAGGGGGGTTATGGGGTCGCAGGGGTGTTATGGGGTCACAGGGGGGTTCTGGGGTCACCTGGGGGGTTATGGGGTCACACGTGGGGTTATGGGGTCACATGAGGGGGCATGGGGTCACAGGGGGGTTATGGGGTCACATGAGGGGTCATGGGGTCACAGGGGGGTCATGGGGTCACACGAGGGGTTATGGGGTCACAGGGGGGTCATGGGGTCACAGGGGGGTCATGGGGTCACAGGGGTGTTATGGGGTCACACGAGGGGTTATGGGGTCACATGTGGGGTTATGGGGTCACAGGGGGGTTATGGGGTCACCTGGGGGACTTATGGCATTGTATGGGGGGGGTGATGCTGTCACATGGGGGGTCATGGGGTCACACGGGGGGTTATGGGGTCACATGAGTGGTCATGGGGTCACAGGGGGGTCATGGGGTCACATGAAGGGTCATGGGGTCACAGGGGGGTTATGGGGTCACAGGGGGGTTATGGGGTCACACGTGGGGTTATGGGGTCACAGGGGGGTCATGGGGTCACAGGGGGGTCATGGGGTCACAGGGGGGTCATCGGGTCATACGTGGGGTTATGGGGTCACAGGGGGGTTATGGGGTCATGCGGGTTCATGGGGTCACCTGGGGGGTCATGCTGTCACATGGGGGGTTATGGGGTCACACGGGGGGTTATAGGGTCACCTGGGGGTCATGGGGTCACAGGGGGGTCATGGGGTCACACGTGGGGTTATGGGGTCACATGAGGGGTCATGGGGTCACAGGCGGGTTATGGGGTCACACATGAGGTTATGGGGTCACAGGGGGGTTATGGGGTCACATGAGGGGTCATGGGGTCACAGGGGGGTCATGGGGTCACAGGGGGGTCATGGGGTCACACGTGGAGTTATGGGGTCACATGAGGGGTTATGGAGTCACAGGGGGGTCATGGGGTCACACGAGGGGTTATGGGGTCACATGTGGGGTTATGGGGTCACAGGGAGGTCATGGGGTCACAGGGGGGTTATGGGGTCACCTGGGGGACTTATGGCATTGTATGGGGGGGGTGATGCTGTCACATGGGGGGTCATGGGGTCACACGGGGGGTTATGGGGTCACATGAGGGGTCATGGGGTCACAGGGGGGTCACGGGGTCACATGAGGGGTCATGGGGTCACAGGGGGGTTATGGGGTCACAGGGGGGTTATGGGGTCACACGTGGGGTTATAGGATCTCCTGGGGGGTTATGGGGTCACACGTGGGGTCATGGGGTCACAGGCGGGTTATGGGGTCACACGTGGGGTTATGGGGTCATGGGGGTTCATGGGGTCACCTGGGGGGTCATGCTGTCACATGGGGGGTTATGGGGTCACACGGGGGGTTATAGGGTCACCTGGGGGTCATGGGGTCACAGGGGGGTCATGGGGTCACATGAGGGGTCATGGGGTCACAGGGGCGTCATGGGGTCACACGGGGGGTTATAGGGTCACCTGGGGGTCATGGGGTCACATGAGGGGTCATGGGGTCACAGGGGGGTCATGGGGTCACACGTGGGGTTATGGGGTCTCCTGGGGGGTTATGGGGTCACACGTGGGGTTATGGGGTCACATGAGGGGTCATGGGGTCACAGGGGGGTTATGGGGTCATACATGAGGTTATGGGATCACAGGGGGGTTATGGGGTCACATGAGGGGTCATGGGGTCACACGTGGGGTTATGGGGTCACATGAGGGGTCATGGGGTCACAGGGGGGTTATGGGGTCACACGGGGTCATGCTGTCACATGGGGGTCATGGGGTCAATTGGGGGGTTATGGGGTCAGCCAGGGATTATGGGGTCATACATGAGGTTATGGGGTCACAGGGGGGTCATGGGGTCACACGAGGGGTCATGGGGTCACAGGGGGGTTATGGGGTCACCTGTGCTGCTGCTGTCCCATGGAGGCGCTGTGCCGCCACCCTTTGTGGTGCCGCCGTCCCCTCCTGTCCTCGCGGTGTCCCCGATGTCACCGCCGCCTTTAGGGCCGCCCCCGTTGGCCGTCCCATTGTCCCCAGCGGCCGTCCCGCTGTCACCGCTGCCCTCCGCGTTGTCACCGAGGGGCGCCCCGTTGTCCCCATGGGGCCCATGGCTGTCCCCAAAGCGCTCAGGGCTGTCCCCGATGGCCGTCCCGTTGTCCCCGATGGCCGTCCCGTTGTCACCGCCACGCTTCGGGGTGCCCCCAATGGGGGTCACATTGTCCCCAAGAGCCACCCCGTTGTCACCGCCGTGCTTTGGGGTGTCACCGATGGCCGTCCCGTTGTCCTCGAGGGCCATCCCGTTGTCACCGCCGTGCTTTGGGGTGCCCCCAATGGCCGTCCCGTTGTCCCCAAAGGCCACCCCATTGTCTCCGCCGTGCTTCGGGGTGCCCCCAATGGGTGTCACACTGTCCCCAAGGGCCACCCTGTTGTCCCCGCTGTGTTTTGGGGTGCCCCCAATGGGTGTCACACTGTCCTCAAGGGCCACCCCGTTGTCACCACTGTGCTTCGGGGTGCCCCCAGTGGCTGTCCCATTGTCCCCAAGGGCCGCCCCATTGTCACTGCCGCGCTTAGGACTGCCCCCAGTGGGTGTCCCATTGTCCCCAACGCCCTTCAGGCTGTCACCAATGGGTGCCCCATTGTCCCCAAGGGCCACCCCACTGTCCCTAATACCCTTCAGGCTGCCCCCAATGGCTGTCACGCTGTCCCCAAGGGCCACCCCATTGTCACCACTGTGCTTTGGGGTGCCCCCATTGCCTGTCTCATTGTCCCCAATGCCCCTCACACTGCTCCTAATGGCCGTCCCACTGTCCCCAAAGCCCACCCCATTGTCCCCACTGCCCTTCACACTGCCCTTAATGGCCGTGCCACTGTCCCCATTGTCCCCACTGCCCCTAAGGGCAGTCCCACTGTCCCCACTGTCCTCAGTGTCCCTCACACTGCCCCTAATGGCCGTCCCACTGTCCCCAATGCCCTTCAGACTGCCCCTAAGGGCCGTCCCACTGTCCCCACTGTCCCCAATGCCCCTCACACTGCCCCTAATGGCCGTCCCACTGTCCCCAATGCCCTTCAGACTGCCCCTAACGGCCGTCCCACTGTCCCCATTGTTCCCACTGCCCCTCGCACTGCCCCTAATGACTGTCCCACTGTCCCCACATCCCACCCCACTGTCCCCACTGCCCCTCGCACTGCTCCTAAGGGCCGTCCCACTGTCCCCATTGTCCCCACTGCCCCTCACACTGCCCCTAAGGGCAGTCCCACTGTCCCCATTGTCCCCAACACCCCTCACACTGCCCCTAAGGGCTGTCCCACTGTCCCCATTGTCCCCACTGTCCCTCACACTGCCCCTAATGGCCGTCCCACTGTCCCCACATCCCACCCCGTGGTCACCTCCACCCTTCGGGCTGCCCCCATTCGCCCTCCCCCCACCCCCGGCCGCAGAGCCCCCAGCGGCGCCCCCCCCCCTCCCTCCCCGCGTCCCCATCGGCCACGAAGCGCCGGGGGGGGCGGATGGGGCGGGAGGAGCGGGCGCTGATCAGCGGCATCACAAACTGCCGCAGCCGCCGCAGCACTGTGCCGCGCTGCCGCGCCGGGGGGGGCGCCGGGACGGCCCCACTGCTGGCCCCACTGCTGGCCCCATTGCTGGCCCTCACCCCGCTGGAGGCCCCATTGCTGGCCCTGACCCCGCTGGTGGCCCCATTGCTGGCCCTGACCTCGCTGGAGGCCCCATCGGTGGCCCTGACCCCACTGGAGGCCCCATCGGTGGCCCTGACCCCACTGGTGACCCCATTGCTGGCCCCATTGCTGGCCCTGACCCCGCTGGTGGCCCCATTGGTGGCCCCATCGGTGGCCCTGACCCCTCTGGAGGCCCCATTGCTGGCCGTGACCCCGCTGGTGGCCCCATTGCTGGCCCCATCGGCGGCCCTGACCCCGTTGCTGGCCCCATTGCTGGCCCCGCTGGTGACACCGCTGGTGACCCCACTGGTGACCCCGCTGCTGACCCCATTGCTGGCCCCATCAGTGGCCCTGACCCCACTGGTGGCCCCATTGCTGGCCCCTCTGGTGGCCCTGACCCCACTGGTGGCTCTCATGGTGGCCCTGACCCTGCTGCTGACCCCACTGGTGGCCCTATTGGTGACCCCACTGGTGGCCATGACCCCATTGGTGGCCCTGACCCTGCTGGTGGCCCTGACCTCACTGCTGGCCCTCACGGTGGCCCCATTGGTGGCCCCGCTGGTGACCCCATTGGTGACCCCATTGGTGACCCCACTGGTGACCCCATTGGTGGCCCCACTGGTGGCCCCGCTGGTGGCCCTAACCCTGCTGGTGGCCTTCATGGTGGCCCTGACCCTGCTAGTGGCCCCACTGGTGGCCCTGACCCTACTGGTGGCCCTATTGGTGGCCCTGACCCCACTGGTGGCCCTATTGGTGGCCCTGGTGGTGGCCCTGACCCCGCTGGTGGCCCTCATGGTGGCCCTGGCTCCGCTGGTGGCCCTATTGGTGGCCCTATTGGTGGCCCTGGTGGTGGCCCTGGTGGTGGTGGCCCCGATGGTGGCCCCGATGGTGGCCGGGCTGCCCCGGGTGCTGCTGTGGTCACTGCTGTCATCGCTGCTGCTGTCATCGGTGTCACCGCAGAGCGCGGGGGGGGGGTGAGGGGAGGGGGTGGAACCTGCGGGGAGATGGGGGGGGTCAGTGGTGGTGTAAGGGGGAGAGGGGGGGTTGGGGATGTTGGGGACGTTGGGGACGCATTAGGGACACGTTGGGGACACGCAGGGGACACATAGGGGACACGCAGGGGATACACAGGGGGGACATTGAGGACCCACAGGGGACACATAGGAGACCCATAGGGGATATGCTGGGGATACGCAGGGGACACACAGGGGGGACATTGGAAACCCATAGGGGATATGTTGGGGACACACAGGGGACACGTTGGGGACATGCAGGGGACACACAGGGGACACATTGGGGACACAGTGGGGACCCATTGGGGACCCACAGGGGATATGTTGGGGACACACAGGGGACATGGAGGGGACACATTGGGGACCCATAGGGGACACGTTGGGGACATGCAGGGGACACACAGGGGGGACATTGGGGACCCATAGGGGATATGTTGGGGACACGCAGGGGGGACATTGGGGACCCACAGGGGATATGTTGGGGACACACAGGGGACACGTTGGGGGGACATTGGGGACAAGCACGGGACACACAGGAGAGACATTGGGGACCCACAGAGAACATGTAGGGGACACATAGGGGATACGTTGGGGACCCACAGGGGACGCGTTGGGGACACGCAGTGGACATGTTGGGGACACGCAGGGGGGACACACGGGGGACACTGGGGACCCAGAGGGGACACATAGGGGACCCAGAGGGGACACACAGGGGACACACAGGGGACACATTGGGGACACGCAGGGGACACATTGGGGACAGACAGGAGACACGCTGTGGTCACATGACTCACCTCTCCGCGACCTCCGCGGCGCCGCCAGCTCATCGGGCAGGAAACCCCGCAACGGCGCCTGGGGGCGGAGCCACACTTAGCCACGCCCACCGCTGGACACGCCCCGAAGCCACGCCCACACCGTAAGCCACGCCCACATAACCCGTGCCCAATCATAAGGCACACGTCTCCATAAGCCACGCCCCCTCCGTAAGCCACGCCCCCCGGTAGGCCACGCCCACATAGCTGCAACCAATCATAAGGGATATCCACTCCATCAGCTGTACCCATTCAAAAGCCACGCCCCCTTCGCAAGCCACGCCCACTCCGTAAGCCACGCCCACATAATCCATGCCCAATCACAAGCCGCTGCCTCTCCATAAGCCACGCCCAAACATATGCCACGCCCCCTCTGCAAGCCACACCCATACAAACGAAGCCCAATGATAAGCCACGCCCCGCCCATAAGCCACGCCCAGTGATAAGCCATGCCCCCTTTGCAAGCCACGCCCACATAACCCATGCCCAATAAAAAGGCACGCATCTCCATAAGCCACACCCCCTCCGTAAGCCACGCCCAATCATAAGCCACGCCCACATGATCCATGCCCAATCACAAGCTGCGGCCTATCCATAAGCCACGCCCACACATCCCAAACCCAATCACAAGCCACGCCCCCAACACAAGCCACGCTCACATCAGCCGTGCCCACTCATAAGCCACGCCCCCTCCATAAGCCACGCCTGTTACACAAAACCACGCCCTTCCATAAGCCACGCCCACACAGCCCAAGCCCAATCACAAGCCTCGCCCCCTACACAAGCCACGCCCAATCACAAGCCACGCCCCCTACACAAGCCACGCCCACATCAGCCATGCCCAGTTACAAGCCACACCCGTTCATAAGCCACACTCACACAATCCAAACCCAATCATCAGCCACACTTATAAAATCTGTCCAATAAGCCACACTCCCTCCATAAGCCACGCCCCCATCAGCCATGCCCAATCACAAACTATGCCCCTCCATAAGCCACGCCCACACAGCCCGAGTGCAATCACAAGCCACGCCCCCTCCATAACCCACGCCCATACAGCCCAAGCGCAATCACAAGCCACGCCCCTCCATAAGCCACGCCCACACAATCTAAGTCCAATCACAAGCCACACTCATATAATCCACGTCCAATAAGCCACACCCCTTCCATAAGCCACGCCCACACAGCCCAAGCGCAATCACAAACCACGCCTCCTCCATAAGCCACGCCCACATCGGCCATGCCCAATCATAAGCCACGTCCCCTCCATATGCCCCGCCCACATAAGCCGTGCCCACATAAGCCACGCCCATTACACAAAACCACGCCCCCTCATATGCCACACCCACACAATCCAAGCCCAATCACAAGCCACACTCATATAGTCCATGTCCAATAAGCCACGCCCCTTCCATAAGCCACGCCCACACAATCCACACCCAATCACAAGCCACACTCATATAGTCCATGTCCAATAAGCCACGCCCCCTCCATAAGCCACGCCCATACAGCCCAAGTGCAATCACAAGCCACGCCCCCTACGCAAGCCACGCCCACATCGGCCATGCCCAATCATAAGCCACGTCCCCTCCATATGCCCCGCCCACATAAGCTGTGTCCACATAAGCCACGCCCATTACACAAAACCACACCCCCTCCGTAAGCCACGCCCACATAACCACCCAATAAGCCACACCCATTACACAAAACCACGCCCCTCCATAAGCCCCGCCCCCTCCATAAGCCACACCCCATAAGTCGTGCCTTCATAAGCCCCGCCCCCAAAGGCAAGGCCCGACAGGCCACGCCCCCTTGCAGGCCCCGCCCACAGCCCCGGTTGGGGAAGAGGTGTGGACACATGGTCACGTGACACATGGACATGCTACACACGGTCACGTGACACACGGACATGCTACACACGGTCACATGACACACGGACACGCAACATAAAGCAACAGGTGAGAACACGTGTGACAGGAGGACACGTGACAGCGACACGTAACGGGGACACGTGACACGGATGGAACACGTGGTCATGTGACACTGACATGTAACGGGGACACGTAACATACAGATGGAACACGTGTTCATGTGACAATGACATGCAATAGGGACACGTGACGCATGGCTGTAACACGTGGTCATGTCACACTGACACGTATGAAGGACATGTGGACATGTGACACACACGCATGACACGACGACATGGGAACACGTAATGCAGTGACGTGTAGACATGTGACACACACACATGACACAATAACATGAGATGGACACACATGACGCAATGACACGCGTGATACCACAGCATGACATGAGGACACACGTGACGCAATGACATGGGGACACGTGTGACACACGTGTGACACAAGGCCATGGGAACAGACGTGGCACAGTGATGGGGACACATGACACAACAACATGGGGACATGTGACACGCGTGTGACACAACAACATGGGGACATGTGACACGCATGTGACGCAACAACATGACACACGGACACGTGACACAGCGACAGGAACACACATAACACAATGACATGGGGACACGTGACATGCGTGTGACACAACAACATGACACACGGACACATGTGACACAGTGACGGGGACACACGTGACACACTGACAGGGGACATGTGACACACGTGTGACCCAATGACATGGGAATACATGAGATGCTGAGACGTGAGGACATCTGACACACGTGTGACACAATAACATGAGATGGGGACACGTGACGCAATGACACGCGTGACACCACAGCATGACATGGGGACACGTGTGACGCAATGACATGGGGACACGTGACAGACATGTGACACAAGGTCATGGGAACACACATGGCACAGTGATGGGGACACACATGACAATGACATGGGGACACGTGACATGCATGAGACACAACACCATGGGAACACACGCGACACAGAGATGGGGACACACGTGACACAATGACGTGGGGACACGTGACATGCATGTGACACAATGACATGACACAGGAACATGTGACACAATGACACGCGTGACACCACAGCACGACATGGGGACACGTGTGATGTAATGACATGGGGACACGCGTGACACAGTGAGAGGGGGACACACGTGACACAATGACGTGGGAACACGTGACACGTGTGACACAACAACACGACAGAAGGACACACGTGACACAGTGACGGGGACACACGTGACACGTTGGCAGGGGGACATGTGACACACGTGTGACCCAATGACATGGGAACACACGTGATGCTGTGATGTGAGAACAAGTGACACACACATGTGACACAATAACATGACATGGGGACACATGACGCAATGACACACGTGACACCACAGCATGACATGGGGACACGTGTGACGCAATGACGGGGACACACGTGACACAATGACATGGAGACGTGTGACACACGTGTGACACAAGGCCATGGGAACACACGTGGCACAGGGATGGGGACACACATGACAATGACATGGGGACACGTGACACGCGTGTGACACAACACCATGGGAACACACGTGACACAGAGATGGGGACACACGTGACACAATGATGTGGGGACACGTGATATGCATGTGACACAATCACATGACACAGGAACATGTGACACAATGACACGCGTGACACCACAGCACGACATGGGGACACGTGTGATGTAATGACATGGGGACACGCGTGACACAGTGAGAGGGGGACACACGTGACACAATGACATGGGGACACGTGACATGCGTGGGACATAACGACACTACACGGGAACATGTGACGCAAGGACACGCATGATACCACAGCATGACATGGGGACACGTGTGATGCAATGACAGGGACACATGTGACACATGTCACACAGCGACATGGGAACACACGTGGCACAGTGATGGGGACACACATGACACAATGACATGGGAACACATGTGACACAGTGACGGGGACACACGTGACACGTTGGCAGGGGGACATGTGACACACGTGTGACCCAATGACATGGGAACACACGTGATGCTGTGACGTGAGAACAAGTGACACACATGTAACACAATAACATGACATGGGGACACACGTGACACAATGACATGGGGACACGTGACATGCGTGGGACACAACGACACTACACGGGAACATGCGACGCAATGACATGCGTGATACCACAGCATGACATGGGGACACGTGTGACGCAACGACATGGGGACACATGTGACCCAATGACATGGGAACACATGTGATGCTGTGACATGAGTTCATCTGACACATGCGTGACACAACAACATGACATGGGGACACGCAACACACATGTGACACAACATGGGAACACACGTGGCACAGTGATGGGGACACACGTGACACAATGAGGTGGGAACACGTGACACGCGTGTGATACGACATGGGAACACACGTGGCACGGTGATGGACACACACACAATGAGGTGGGGACATGTGACACGCATGTGACACAACGACACAACACATGGACATGCGTGACAACAACATGACAGGAGGACACGTGACACGGTGATGGGGACACACGTGACACGTTGACAGAGGAACATGTGACACACGTGTGACCCAATGACATGGGAACACACGTGACGCAGTGACATGGGGACATGTGACACACACGTGACACAACAACATGACATGGGGACACGCGACGCAATGACATGGGGACACGCAACACACATGTGACACGACATGGGAACACACGTGGCACAGGGATGGGGACACACGTGATACCACGACATGGGGACACGTGACACACATGTAACACAATGACACAACACACGGACACACGTGACAATGAGGTGGGAACACGTGACACGCGTGACACAACCACATGACATGCGAACACACGTGGCACAGAGATGGGGACACACGTGACACAATGACATTCGGCCACGCAACACGCATGTGACACAATGACATGACACGCTGACACACAACATACCGACACACGTGTGACACAATGCCGTGACGCGCGGACACACAACACGCAGACACACGTCTGACACACCAACATGGCGGGAGAACACGTGTGACACAACCCCACGGGGACACGCGTGACACAGCAACGCGACACGGGGACACGCGTGACGTGGGGACACAGCACACACGTGGCACGACGACATGGGGGAACACGGCATGAGGACACGTGTGGGACACGTATGACATGAGGACACGCCACACACGTGACAAAGATATGACACGGAACATACGTGACACACCATGATGCCGGGACACGCGTGACGCAATGACGCGGGGACACACGTGTGCCACAGCAACACGGGACGTGGGGACACGGGGACATACGACACGCAACACGGACACGTGGCACACGCGTGACACACAACACGTGTGACGCACAACACGCGTGACACGGCACAGAGATAGGATGGCACAGAGACACCGCTGCTGCCCCACAACTGCCTCAACCCCATAAGTGCCTCCCTGCCCCATAAGTGCCTCCCTGCCCCACAAGCGCCCCACAGCCCCACAACTGCTTCCCAGCCCCACAACTGCCTACCAGCCCTACAAGCGCCCCCCAGCCCCACAAGCACCGCCCTGCCCCACAGGTGCCTCCCTGCCCCACAAGCGCCCTCCAGCCCCACAAGCGCCTCCCTGCCCCACAAGTGACACCGTGCCCCACAAGCACCCCCCGGTGCTACAACTGCCTCCCAGCCCCACAAGTGCCTCCCAGCCCCACGAGCGCCTCCCTGCCCCATAAGTACCTCCCTGCCCCACAACTGCCTCCCAGCCCCACAAGCACCCCCCGGCCCCACAAGGGCCGCCCTGCCCCACAAGCGCCTCCCAGCCCCACAAGCGCCACCCTGCCTCACAAGCGCCTCCCTGCCCCACAAGCGCCGCCCTACCCCACAGGTGCCTCCCTGCCCCACAAGCGCCTCTCCGCCCCATAAGTGACGCCTTGCCCATAACTGCCTCCGAGCCCCACAAACACCCCCCAGCCCCACAACTGCCTCTATGCCCCACAAGCGCCTCCCAACCCCACATGCGCCACCCGGCTCTTCAGGCGCCTCCCTGCCCCACAAGTGACACCGTGCCCCACAAGCGTCCCTGTGCCCCACAAGCACCCCCCGGCGCTACAACTGCCTCCCAGCCCCACAAGTTCCCCCTGGCCCCACAACTGCGCCCCAGCCCCACAAGCGCTTCCCTGCCCCACAAGCGCCCCCCGGCCCCACAAGCGCTCCCCAGCCCTACAACTACCTCCCAGCCCCACAACTGCCTCCCAGCCCCACAAGCGCCTCCCCCCTGCCCCCAAGCTCCCACTCAGCCCCACACCTCCCCCCAAATGCCCCCAGCCCCACATTTCCCCCCCCAGCCCCACACCTCCCCCCCAGGCACCCTCAGCCCCACAGACCGTTCCTCAGCCCCACATCTCCTCCCCAAGTGCTCTCCAGCCCCACATCTCTTCCCAGCCCCACAAGTACCTCACACCCCGAGTCCCCCTCAGCCCCACAGATACCTCCCAGCCCCACAAGTACCTCAGAACCCAAATCCGCCCCTTCCCCCTGACCCACATCTCCCCCTTGGCCCCACCAGTATCAGAGCCCCACATCTCCCCCGGCCCCACACCTCTCCCCAGCCCCATAAGTACCTCAGACCCCAAACCCTCCTCCAGCCCCACACCTCCCCCAACCCCCCCTTCAACCCACATCTCCCCCCAGCCCCACAACCTCCCCAAAATCCCTTCGCCCCACACCTTTCCTCTCAGCCCCACATCACCTCCCCAGCCCCATAAGTACCTCAGACCCCAAGCCCTCCCCCAGCCCCACACCTCCCCCAACCCCCCTTCATCCCACACCTCCCCCCAACCCCCCTTCGCCCCACACCTCCTCTCTCAGCCCCACACCACCTCTCCAGCCCCACAAGTATATCAGACCCCCAAGTCCACCTCCAGCCCCATAAGTACCTCAGACCCCAAACCCTCCCCAGCCCCATAAGTACCTCAGACCCCAAACCCTCCCCCAGCCCCACACCTCCCCCCAACCCTCCTTCACCCCACACCTCCCCACTCAGCCCCACATCACCTCCCCCAGCCCCCTAAGTACCTCAGACCCCAAACGCTCCCCAGCCCCATAAGCACCTCAGACCCCAATCCCTCCCCCAGCCCCACAACCACCCCCCACCCCACAGCACTGCCCCAGCCCCATAAGTACCTCAGGCCCCACAACCCCCCCCACTTCCCACAGCCCCATAAGTACCCCAGCCCCCCCAGCCCCATAAGTACTTCGGCCCCCCCAGCCCCACAAGTACCTCAGCCCCCCCAGAACCATAAGTACCTCAGCCCCCCCAGACCCTCTTCCCAGCCCCACACCTCCCCCAGCCCCCCCAGCCCCACAAGTACCGCAGCCCCTTCCCCCCAGCCCCACAAGTACCTCAGCCCCTCCCCCCAGCCCCACAAGTACCTCAGCTCCCCCCCCAGCCCCACACGTACCTCAGCTCCCCCCCCAGCCCCACACGTACCCCAGCCCCCCCCAGTGCCCTCCCCCAGCCCCACACCTCCCCGAGCCCCATAAGTATCCCAGCCCCACACCTTCCCCAACCCCCCCCAGCCCCGTAAGTACCCCAGCACCCTCCCCCCAGCCCCACAGCTCTCCCAGCCCCCCCCAGCCCCATAAGTACTCCAGCCCCACATGTTCCCCACCCTACAAGTACCTCAGCCCCTCCCCAGCTCAAGTATCTCAGCTCCTCCCCCAGCCCCACACCTCCCCCCGCCCCACAAGTGCCTCAGCTCCCCCCCCAGCCCCACACCTTCCCCAGCCCCCTTCAGCCCCCCCACCCAGCCCCACACCTTCCCCAGCCCCCACCAGCCCCATAAGTACCCCAGCCCCACAAGTACCCCAGCCCCTCCACCCAGCCCCACACCTTCCTCAGCCCCACACCCACCCCAGCCCCCCCCAGCCCCACAAGTACACCCCCCAGCCCCACACCTTCCTCAGCCCCCCCCAGCCCCACAAGTACTCCAGGCCCCCCCCCCAGCCCCATAAGCACCCCAGCCCCACACGTACCACAGCCCCCCCCCCCAGCCCAACTCCCCCAGCCCCCCCAAGCCCCACAAGTACCACAGCCCCATAAGTTCCCCACCCCCCAGCCCCACAGGTACCACAGCCCCCCCCCAGCCCCACACCTCCCCCAGCCCCACAAGTACCACAGCCTTACACCTCCCCCAGCCCCACACCTCCCCCAGCCCCCCCAAGCCCCACAAGTACCTCAGCCCCCCCCCAGCCCTATACCTTCCTCAGCCGCACACCTTCCTCAGCCCCCCCCAGCCCCACACCCCCCCCAGCCCCACAAGTACCACAGCCTCCACCCAGCCCCACAAGTACCCCTCCCAGCCCCACACCTCCCCCAGCCCCACAAGTACCACAGCCCCCCCCCCAGCCCCACACCTCCCCCAGCCCCACACCTCCCACACCTCCCCCAGCCCCACAAGTACCCCCCCCCAGCCCCACACCCCCCCAGCCCCACAAGTACCCCCCCCAGCCCCACACCTCCCCCAGCCCCACAAGTACCCCCCCCAGCCCCACACCTCCCCCAGCCCCACAAGTACCCCCCCCAGCCCCACACCTCCCCCAGCCCCACAAGTACCCCCCCCAGCCCCACACCTCCCGCAGCCCCACAAGTACCCCCCCCAGCCCCATACCTCCCCCAGCCCCACAAGTACCCCCCCAGCCCCACACCCCCCCAGCCCCACACCCCCCCAGCCCCACAAGTACCCCCCCCAGCCTCACACCTCCCCCAGCCCCACAAGTACCACAGCCTCCCCCAGCCCCACAAGTACCTCCCCCAGCCCCACAAGTACCTCCCCCAGCCCCACACCTCCCCCAGCCCCACAAGTCCCCCCCCACCCCACACCTCCCGCAGCCTCACAAGTACCCCAGCCCCACACCTCCCACACCCCCCCCAGCCCCACAAGTACCCCCCCAGCCCCACAAGTACCCCAGCCCCACAAGTACCCCCCCCGCTCACCGCCGCACGCCGCGCGTTCCTCAGCAGTTCCCGCAGCCTCCCGAGGCCCCGCGTGAGGCCGAGCAGCGCCCGCAGCGCCGGGTCGTGACCGGGGCCGGGTCCGGGGCCGCGCCCACCGCCCGTCACGGGGACGGCTCCGAGCGGAGCCCGCAGGCGGGGGGGGCACTGCGGACGGGACGGACCCCGCGGGGGTCGCGCCGGGAACCGCCCGCGGGGGGGAGGGGGAGCGGCGGGAGCGCCGCCCGCCGCCATCTTGGGGCGAGGAGGGAGGGGGCGGAAGGGGCGGGGCCGGCGGCGGAAGTGGAGGGGGGGAAACGGAAGCGGAGGGCCGAGGGGCGGAAGTGGAGGGTGAGGGGCGGAAGTGGAGGGCGAGAGCCGGAAGTGGAGGGAGAGGGGCGGAAGTGGAGGGCTGTGGGCGCCGCCATCTTGGGAGGAGAGGGGGGAGGGAGGCGCGAGGGGTGATGGGATATTGGGGACATTGGGGGTAATGGGGGCAAAGGGGGTTATGGGGATAATGGGGTTATGGGGATAATGAGGGTGATGGGGGGCATTGGGGGCAATGGGGACAATGGGACTAAGGGGGACATTGGGGTCAATGGAGGTAATGGGGGTAATGGGAACATTGGGGGCCATTGGGGTCAGTGGGGGCAATGGGGGTAATGGGGGCAATGGGGAGATTGGAGGTAATGGGGGCATTGGGGACATTGGGGATAATGGGGTAATTATAGGGACATGGGGTCAATGGGGACATGGGGGTCATTGGGGTCAATGGGGACATTGGGGTCAATGGGGGACGTTATGGGGACATGGGGTCAGTGGGTCATGAGGGCATTGGAGGATCATTGGGGTCAATGGGGACATTGAGGCCATTATGGGGCCATTATAGGGACATGGGGGGCAATGGGGTGAATGGGGACATTATAGGGACATGGGGGGCAATGGGGACGTTATGGGGACATGGGGGGCAATGGAGACATGGGGGACGTTGGGGTCATTGGGGTCAATGGGGACATTGGGGAACATTGGGGTCAATGGGGACATTATAGGGACACATGGGGCAATGGGGACATTGGGGTCATTTGGGTCAATGGGACATTATGGGGAGATGGGGGATATTGGGGTCAATGGGGACATTATAGGGACAATGGAGGTAATGGGGACATTGGGGGACGTTGGGGTCTCTATAGGGACAATGGGGGTAATGGGGACATGGGGGGCCATTGGGGTCAATGGGGGCAATGGGGCCATTGGGGCCATTGGGGGCCATTGGGGTCTCTATGAGGACAATGGGGACATTGGGGTCAATGGGGACCTTATGGGGCCTTTGGGGAACATGGGGGTTTCTATGGGGACAATGGGACAATGGGGCTAAGGGGGACGTTGGGGTCAATGGGGGTAATGGGAACATTGGGGGCCATTGGGGTCAGTGGGGGCAATGGGGGTAATGGGGGCGTGGGGGACATTGGGGTCTCTATAGGGACAGTGAGACAATGGGGGTAATGGGGACATTGGGGGACACTTGGGTCAATGGGAACATTATAGGGACATGGGGGGCAATGGGGTCAATGGGGACATTATAGGGACATGGGGGGCAATGGGGTCATTATAGGGACATGGGGGGTAATGGGGTCAATGGGAACATTATAGGGACATGGGGGGCAATGGGGTCAATGGGGACATTATAGGGACATGGGGGACAATGGGGTCATTATAGGGACATGGGGGGTAATGGGGTCAATGGGGACATTATAGGGACATGGGGGGCAATGGGGTCAATGGGGACATTATAGGGACATGGGGGGCAATGGGGTCAATGGGGACATTATAGGGACATGGGGGACAATGGGGTCATTATAGGGACATGGGGGGTAATGGGGTCAATGGGGGCATTATAGGGACATGGGGGGCAATGGGGTCAATGGGGTCATTATAGGGACATGGGGGGCAATGGGGTCAATGGGGTCATTATAGGGACATGGGGGGCAATGGAGACATGGGGGGCAATGGGGACATTGGGGAACATTGGGGTCAATGGGGTCATTATAGGGACATGGGGGGTAATGTGGTCAATGGGGTCATTATAGGGACACGGGGGGCAATGGGGTCAATGGGGTCATTATAGGGACATGGGGGGTAATGGGGTCAATGGGGTCATTATAGGGACATGAGGGGCAATGGGGTCATTATAGGGAAATGGGGGGCAATGGGGTCAATGGGGTCATTATAGGGACATGGGGGCAATGGAGTCATGTGGGGCAATGGGGACATTGGGGTCAATGGGGTCATTATAGGGACATGGGGGGCAATGGGGTCAATGGGGTCATTATAGGGACATGGGGGGCAATGGAGTCATGGGGGGCAACGGGGTCATTATAGGGACACGGGGGGCAATGGGGTCAATGGGGTCATTATAGGGACATGGGGGGCAATGGGGTCAATGGGGTCATTATAGGGACATGGGGGGCAATGGAGACATGGGGGTCTTCGGGGTCATTATAGGGTCATTGGGGGACATTATGGGGACACTGGGGGCAATGGGGACATGGGGTCATTGGGGTCAATGGGGTCATTATAGGGACATGGGGGGCAATGGAGTCATGTGGGGCAATGGGGACATTGGGATCAATAAGGTCATTATAGGGACATGGGGGGCAATGGGGTCAATGGCGACATTATAGGGACATGGGGGGTAATGGAGTCATGGGGGGCAATGGGGTCATTATAGGGACACGGGGGGCAATGGGGTCAATGGGGTCATTATAGGGACATGGGGGGCAATGGGGACATTGGGGGACATTGGGGTCAATGGGGTCATTATAGGGACATGGGGGGCAATGGGGTCATTATAGGGAAATGGGGGGTAATGGGGTAAATGAGGTCATTATAGGGACACGGGGGTCAATGGGGTCAATGGGGACATTATAGGGACATGGGGGGCAATGGGGTCATTATAGGGAAATGGGGGGTAATGGGGTAAATGAGGTCATTATAGGGACACGGGGGGCAATGGGGTCAATGGGGACATTATAGGGATATGGGGGGCAATGGGGACATTGGGGGACATTGGGGTCAATGGGGTCATTATAGGGACACGGGGGGCAATGGGGTCATGTGGGGCAATGGGGACATTGGGGTCAATAAGGTCATTATAGGGACATGGGGGGCAATGGGGTCAATGGGGTCATTATAGGGACACGGGGGGCAATGGGGTCAATGGGGTCATTATAGGGACATGGGGGGCAATGGGGTCAATGGGGACATTATAGGGACATGGGGGGCAATGGGGTCAATGGGGACATTGGGGCCGTTATGGGGCCGTTATGGGGCCGTTGGGGCCCCCCATGGTGTCACTGCCGCCCCCCCCACGTCCAGCTGTGCCGTTTCCCATCCCCGTCCCCCCCCCCGCATTCCCCGCATTCCACGGCAGCCAATCAGCGTTGAGAAAACACTTCGGGGGGGGGGGGGGGGGGGGGGCAGTGATGATCTGCCCACCCCCCCCACAGCTCCGCCCCCCCCCTCAGTTTGGCTGCTGAGAGCGGCATGGAGGCAACTGGGGGGACCGGGGGGGGGCATAAAGGGGACTGGGGGGGCAGTTGGGGGGCCGGGGAGGGGGATTAAGGGGATTGGAGGGGGCAAATAGGGGCTGGGGGGGGCAGATATGGGGGGGCTGGGGGGGGCAGATGGGGAACCGGGGGGCAGATGGGGGGGCTAGGGGGGCAAATAGGGGCTGAGGAGGGCAGATATGGGGGGCTGGGGGGGACTGGGGGGGGCAGATGGGGAACCGGGGGGCAGATGGGGGGGCTGGGAAGCAATTGGGGGCGGTTCTGGGGGGGTAAATGGAAGCTGGGGGGGCAGATATGGGGGCTGAGGGGGCAAACATGGGCTGGGGGGGCAGTTATTGGGGCTGGGGGGCAGATGGGGAACTGGGGGGGCAAATAGGGGGGCTGGGGGCAGATGTGGGGGGGCTGGGGGGGCAAATAGGGGCTGGGGGGCAATTGGGGGCGGTTCTGGGGGGGTAAGTAGAAGGTGGGGGGCAGATATGGGTGCTGGGGGGGCAAATTGAGGCTGGGGGGGCAGTTATTGGGGCTGGGGGGCAGATGGGGAACTGGGGGGGCAAATAGGGGGTCTGGGGGCAGATATGGGGGCGCTGGGGGGGCAAATAGGGGCTGGGGGGCAATTGGGGGCAGTTTTGGGGGAGTAAATGGAAATTGGGGGGGCAGATATGGGGGCTGAGGGGCAAATAGGGGTGGAGGGGGCAATTGGGGGCAGTTCTGTGGGGGTAAGTAGAAGGTGGGGGGCAATTATGATGGCTGGGGGGGCAGTTATGGGGACTGGGGGGCAGATAGGGGGGCTGGGGGCAGATAAAAGGGACTGGGGGGCAGTTATGGGAACTGGGGGGCAAATAGGGGTGGGGGGGGAATCGGGGGCAGTTCTGGGGGGGTAAATGGAAGCTGGGGGGGCAGATAGGAGGACTGGGGGGGCAAATAGGGGTCGGGGGGGCAGTTATTGGGGCTGGGGGGGCAGATGGGGAACTGGGGGGGCATATAGGGGTGGAGGGGGCAGTTATTGGGGCTGGGGGGCAGATGGGGATCTGGGGGGGCAGATAGGGGGGCTGGGGGGGCATATAGGTGTGGAGGGGGCAATCGGGGGCAGTTCTGTGGGGGTAAGTAGAAGGTGGGGGGGGCAGATATGGGGGCTGGGGGGGCAGTCATGGGAACTGGGGGGCAAATAGGGGTGGGGGGGAATCGGGGGCAGTTCTGGGGGGGTAAATGGAAGCTGGGGGGGCAGATAGGGGGACTGGGGGGGCAAATAGGGGTCGGGGGGGCAGTTATTGGGGCTGGGGGGGCAAATATAGGCTGGGGGCGCAGTTATTGGGGCTGGGGGGCAGGTGGGGAACTGAGGGGGCAGATGGGGGGCTGGGGGCAGATATGGGGGGCCTGGGGGGGGAAATAGGGGCTGAGGGGGCAATTGGGGGCAGTTCTGGGGGGGTAAATGGAAGCTGGAGGGGGCAGATATGGGGGCTGAGGGGGCAAACATGGGCTGGGGGGGCAGTTATTGGGGCTGGGGGGCAGATGGGGAACTGGGGGGGCAAATAGGGGGGCTGGGGGCAGATGTGGGGGGGCTGGGGGGGCAAATAGGGGCTGGGGGGCAATTGGGGGCGGTTCTGGGGGGGTAAGTAGAAGGTGGGGGGGCAGATATGGGGGCTGGGGGGGCAAATATGGGCTGGGGGGGCAGTTATTGGGGCTGGGGGGCAGATGGGGAACTGGGGAGGGCAGATAGGGGGGCTGGGGGCAGATGTGGGGGGCTGGGGGGGCAAATAAGGGCTGGGGGGCAATTGGGGGCAGTTTTGGGGGAGTAAATGGAAATTGGGGGGGCAGATATGGGGGCTGAGGGGCAAATAGGGGTGGAGGGGGCAATTGGGGGCAGTTCTGTGGGGGTAAGTAGAAGGTGGGGGGCAATTATGAGGGCTGGGGGGGCAGTTATGGGAACTGGGGGGCAGATAGGGGGGCTGGGGGCAGATAAAAGGGACTGGGGGGCAGTTATGGGAACTGGGGGGCAAATAGGGGTGGGGGGGGAATCGGGGGCAGTTCTGGGGGGGTAAATGGAAGCTGGGGGGGCAGATATGGGGACTGGAGGGGCAAATAGGGGTGGAGGGGGCAGTTATTGGGGCTGGGGGGCAGATGGGGAACTGGGGAGGGCAGATAGGGGGGCTGGGGGGGCAGATAGGTGTGGAGGGGGCAGTTATTGGGGCTGGGGGGCAGATGGGGGTCTGGGGGGGCAGATAGGGGGGCTGGGGGGGCAAATAGGGGTGGAGGGGGCAATCGGGGGCAGTTCTGTGGGGGTAAGTAGAAGGTGGGGGGGGCAGATATGGGGGCTGGGGGGGCAAATATGGGCTGGGGGGGCAGTTATTGGGGCTGGGGGGCAGATGGGGAACTGGGGAGGGCAGATAGGGGGGCTGGGGGCAGATGTGGGGGGCTGGGGGGGCAAATAAGGGCTGGGGGGCAATTGGGGGCAGTTTTGGGGGAGTAAATGGAAATTGGGGGGGGCAGATATGGGGGCTGAGGGGCAAATAGGGGTGGAGGGGGCAATTTGGGGCAGTTCTGTGGGGGTAAGTAGAAGGTGGGGGGCAATTATGAGGGCTGGGGGGGGCAGTTATGGGGACTGGGGGGCAGATAGGGGGGCTGGGGGCAGATAAAAGGGACTGGGGGGCAGTTATGGGAACTGGGGGGCAAATAGGGGTGGGGGGGAATCGGGGGCAGTTCTGGGGGGGTAAATGGAAGCTGGGGGGCAGATATGGGGACTGGGGGGGCAAATAGGGGTGGAGGGGGCAGTTATTGGGGCTGGGGGGGCAGATGGGGAACTGGGGAGGGCAGATAGGGGGGCTGGGGGGGCAGATAGGTGTGGAGGGGGCAGTTATTGGGGCTGGGGGGCTGATGGGGAACTGGGGGGGCAGATAGGGGGCTGGGGGGGCAAATAGGGGTGGAGGGGGCAGTTATTGGGGCTGGGGGGCTGATGGGGAACTGGGGGGGCAGATAGGGGGGCTGGGGGGGCAAATAGGGGTGGAGGGGGCAATCGGGGGCAGTTCTGTGGGGGTAAGTAGAAGGTGGGGGGGGCAGATATGGGGGCTGGGGGGGCAGTTATGGGAACTGGGGGGCAGATAGGGGGGCTGGGGGCAGATATGGGGGGCCTGAAGGGGCAAATAGGGGCCGGGGGGCAATTGGGGGCAGTTCTGGGGGTGGAAATAGGGGCTGGGGGGGCAGATATGGGGTGGGGGGGGGGCAGTTCTGGGGGCTGGGGGGGGCAAATAGGGGCAGGGGGGCAATTTGGGGTCATCTTATGGGATTTTGGGGGAGATTGGGGCAAATTGGGGTCATTTGGGGTCGTTTTGTGGGATTTTGGGGGGAAATTGGGAAATTGGGGTCTTTTGGGGTCATTTTATGGGGTTTTGGGGGAGATTGGGAGAAATTGGGGTCATTTGGGGTCATTTTATGGGGTTTTGGGGGAGATTGGGGAAATTGGGGTCATTTGGGGGTTATTTTATGGGATTTTTAGGGGGAATTGAGGGAAATTGGGGTCATTTGGGGTCGTTTTATGGGATTTTGGGGAGAAATGGGGGAAATTGGGGTCTTTTGGGGTCATTTTATGGGGTTTTGGGGGAGATTGGGGAAATTTGGGTTATTTGGGGGTTATTTTATGGGATTTTTAGGGGGAATTGGGAGAAATTTTGGTCATTTGGGGCCGTTTTGTGGGGCTTTAGGGGGAATCGAGGGAAATGTGGGTCTTTTGGGGTTATTTTATGGGATTTTCAGTGGGAATTGGGGGAAATTTGGGTCTTTTGGGGTCATTTTAAGGGATTTTGGGGGGGAATTGGGGAAAATCGGGGTCATTTGGGGTCGTTTTATGGGATTTTGGGGGGAAATGGGGGAAATTGGGGTCATTTGGGGTCATTTTATGGGGTTTTGGGGGGAATTGGGGAAATTGGGGTCATTTTGGGGTTATTTTATGGGATTTTTAGGGGGAATTGAGGGAAATTTGGGTCATTTTGGGGTCATTTTATGGGATTTTGGGGAGAAATGGGGGAACTTGGCTCATTTTGGGGGATTTTGGGGGGAATTGGGGGTAATTTGGGTCATTTGGGGGTAATTTTATGGGGTTTTGAGTGAGATTGGGGAAATTTGGGTCATTTCGGGGTTATTTTATGGGATTTTTACGGGGAATTGAGGGAAATGGGGGTCTTTTGGGGTCGTGTTATGGGATTTTAGGGGGAAATGGGGGAAATTGGGGTCATTTTGGGGTTATTTTATGGGATTTTTACGGGGAATTGAGGGAAATGGGGGTCTTTTGGGGTCGTGTTATGGGATTTTAGGGGGAAATAGGGGAAATTGGGGTCATTTCGGGGTCATTTGGGGAGATTTGGGGGGGGAAATGGGGGAAATCGGGGTCATTTGGGGTCGTTTTATGGGGTTCTGGGGGGGAATTGGGGGAAATTGGGGTCTTTTGGGGTCATCTTATGGGGTTTTGGGGGAGACTGGGGAAATTGGGGTCATTTTGGGGTTATTTTATGGGAATTTTAGGGGGAATTGGGGGAAATTTGGGTCATTTTGCAGTTATTTTATGAGATTTTTGGGGGGAAATGGGGGAAATTGGGGTCATTTGGGGTCATTTTGTGGGATTTTGGGGGGAATCGGGGGAAATGTGGGTCTTTTGGGGTTGTTGTATGGGATTTGGGGGATTTCTGGGTCATTTTGGGGTAATTTTGTGGGATTTTAGGGAACATTTGGGTCATTTGGGGTCATTTTGGGGGATTTTTAGGGGGAATTGGGGGATTTTGGGGTCATTTTGGGGTCATTTTATGGGGTTTTGGGTGAGATTGGGGAAATTTGGGTCATTTCGGGGTTTTTTATGGGATTTTTAGGGGGAACTGGGGGAAATGTGGGTCATTTGGGGCTGTTTTATGGGATTTGGGGGGAAATGGGGGAAATTGGGGTCATTTCAGGGTCATTTTGTGGGATTTTGGGTGGAATTGGGGGAGATTTGGGTTATTTGCGGTCATTTGGGGGGATTTTTAGGGGGAATTGAGGGAAATGTGGGTCATTTGGGGTCATTTTATGGGATTTTGGGGGGAAATGGGGGAAATTGGGGTCATTTTGGGTCGTTTTATGGGATTTGGGGGGAGAATAGGGGAAAACTGGGGTAATTTGGGGTCGTTTTATGGGATTTTGGGAGAATTGGGGGAGATTTGGGGCATTTGTGGTCATTTTGGGGGATTTTGGGGGAGGTTGGGGAACTTGGGGTCGTTTGGGGTCATTTTATGGGATTTGGGGGGGAAATGGGGGAAATGTGGGTCATTTCGGGGTCAGTTTATGGGACTTTGGGGGGGATTTGGGGGGAATTTCGGTCACTTCGGGTCATTTTGGGGGATTTGAGGGAAACTGGAGGATGGTTCTATTAAGGGGGGGTTGTGGGGTGGTTTGGAAGCGGACTTTTGGGGTGATTTGGGGGTAATTATGGGGGATTTGGGGGTGCTGAACCCGCCCTGCATTTCAGCTGCTGTTGGCACTGCTGTTGGCCGGGGTCAAAGGTGAGACGGGGCGTGGCCACGGGGGGGGGGGGGGCGTGGCCAGGGAGGGGGCGTGGCTACGCTGATTGTGGCCAGATAGAACGGGGCGTGGTCAGTAAGGGGGCGTGGCCAAAAGGTACGTGGGCGTGGCCACGATGGGCGTGGTTATGAAGGAGTCGTGGCCCTCGGGAAATGGGCGTGGCCTCGAGGGGGCGTGGCCACGATAGTTGTGGCCAGATAGAATGGGGCGTGGTCAATCAGGGGGCGTGGCCAAAAGGTACGGGAGCGTGGCCACGAGGGGGCGTGGTCATAAGGAATGGGGCGTGGTCACGGGGGCGTGTCCAGCAGAAACGGGCGTGGCCTCGAGGGGCGTGGCCAGATGGAATGGGAGTGGCCAATGCGGGGTGGGGCCAGCATGAGTGGGGGCGTGGCCACGAGGGGGCGTGGTCACGTGAATGGTAGTGGGCGTGGCCACGTGGAGAGGCGTGGCCATACGATGTTGTGGGCGGGGCTGTGATTGGCCGGGGGTCACTGGGAGGAGATGGGGGGAACTGGGAGGGCAATGGGGGTACTGGGAGGGACTGGGAAGAAACTGGGGGGGTACTGGGAGTTACTGGGAGGGAAGAGGACTGGGATGGAACTGGGAGGGAACGGAGACGCACTGGGGCGCTCGGTGGGCGTGGCCACGGGCGGGTGGGGGCGTGTCCTCCGCTAAGCCCCGCCCCCATCTTCCACAGCGGCCCCGCCCTTCCTGGAGGAGCCGTCCAATGGCAGCGTGGTGTTGGGGAAGGAGGCGGAGCTCCGCTGCGCCGTGCGAGGGGGCGTGGCCGTGCAGTGGGCGCGGGGGGGGCTGCTGCTGGGGGCGCTGCCAGGCCCCGCCCACCCGCGATACCGATTGGTCGGCGACCCGCGGAAAGGTGCGGAAGAGGCGGGGCTAAGGGAAAGGGAGCGCGGCGATTGGGCGAGTAATGAGGGGGGCGTGGCCAACGGGTTGGGGTGGCTTAATGGGGAGCAGAAGGGGGCGTGGCCAAATGAGGGCGCTGCTGGTTGGTTGGAGAAAGGGGCGTGGCTTACTTGGTAGCAAAGGGGCGTGGCTTGAGGCAAAAATGGGCGTGGCTTAAGGGAGCGTTGATAAATGAGATTGTGTTGAGGGGCGTGGCTAAAAGCAAAGAGGGCGGGGCTTAATGCGGGAAGTGGGAGGGGCTAAATGGGAGGGCCATGTATGCAATTGTTATTGTCATGTATAATAATGATTATTATTATGATTGTGTGTAACAGAAAGGGGCGGGGCTATAAGGGTGAAGGGGCGGGGCTTGATACGTTGGGGCTGGGGGCGGGGTTAATTAGTATGCGGGGTGGGTGGGGCTAATGGGAGAAAGGGGCGGGGCTTAAGCAGGTGGGACAGATGTAATTGAATAAGGGGGCGGGGCTAACTGGGTGGGTCTGGAGAGTGGGGCCAATCAGATTTAAGGGGCGGGGCTGAAGGGGTGCGTCTATGGGGTTGGGCCAATAGAAATGCAAGGGCGGGACTAAAGGTTGCGTCCAAGACGGGTGTGACCAATCCAATCAACGGGGCGGGGCTACAGGCGTGTGTCTATGGAGGGTTGGACCAATCAGAATAAAGGGGCGGGGCTAAAGGTGTGCGCCTATGGGGTGGGGCCGGTATGAATGGTGGGCGGGGCTAAATGGGAGTGTCTAGGGGGGCGGGGCCAAGGAGGGCGGGGCCAATCAGACGAAAGGGGTGGGGCTGTAGCGGTTTGAACAAGGAGGGCGGGGCCAACCGGAACGGAGGGGCGGGGCTAAAACCCGGGGGGGGGTGTTGGGGGGCGTGGCCTGGTCGGGGTGGGCGTGGTCGGGTGGGCGTGGTCATCACGAGGCCCCGCCCCCAGGAGAGCACCACCTGCGCATCATGGCCGCGCGATTGGAGGACGACGGCGTCTGGCAGTGCCAGGCGGGGGGGGGGAACGGAACTGCGGGGTCACGGCCTGCACTGCTAACGGTGATGGGTGGGTGGCACTGGGACGGACTGGGAGGGAACTGGGGGGGAATGGGAGGGAATGGGAGGGACTGGGAGGGATTGGGGGGGAATGGGAGGGAATGGGAGGCCCTGGGGGGGGATGGGAGGGACTGGGATGGACTGGGAGGGAATGAGGGGCACTGAGGGGGGGACTGGGAGGGAACTGGATGGGAATGGGAGGGAAGGGGAGGGAATGCGGGGGAATGGGAGGGAATGGGAGGCACTGGGAGGGACTGGAGGGGGAATGGGGGGGAGCTGGGTAGGAATGGGGGGGAATGGGAGGGAATGGGGGGCACTGGGAGGGACTGGGAGGGGAATGGGGGGCACTGGGAGGGAGTGGGGGGAGATGGGAGGGAAGGGGGGGCACTGGGAAGGAATGGGTGGGAAATGGGTGGGGGTGGGGATGGGGGGCACTGGGGGGGGCTGGGAGGGAATGGAGGGCACTGGGAGGGAGTGGGGAGGAATAGGGGGCACTGGGAGGGAGTGGGGGGGGATGGGCGGGGACGTGGGGGAGCTGGGATGAACTGGGAGGGGAAATGGGGGATACTGGGAAGGACTGGGATGGATTGGAGACAGAGTTGGGGGGTGCTGGGGATACTGGGAGGGAATGCGAGGCACTGGGAAGGGAAGTGGGGGGGAATGGGAGGGACTGGAAGGGAAATGGGGGATACTGGGAGGGACTGGGATGGATTTGGGTGGGGCTGGGGGATACTGGGAAAGAGATGGGGGGATACTGGGAGGGACTGGGGGGGGGAAATGGAGGGGACTGGGAGACACTGGGAAGGAATGGGGTGGAATGGAAGAGTCTGGAAGGGGACTGGAGAGAGCATTGCTGGGCTGTACTGGGTGTTACTGGTCCTTACTGGGTGTTACTGGTCCTTACTGGGTGTTACTGGTCCGTACTGGGGGTTACTGGTCCATACTGGTCCTTACTGGGCTGTCCCCGCAGTGCCCCCCGCCCGCCCAGAGCTGGAGCTGCCCGAGGGGGCGGAGCTGCCGTGGCGGGAGGGGGCGGAGCTGGAGGTGCGGTGCCGAGTGGGCGGGGCCAGGCCGGCGGCCAATCTGCGGCTGACGTTGGGTAAGGGGGCGGGGCCTCGGGTTGGGGCGGCCAATCCGCGGCTGGGATGGGTAGGGGGGCGTGGCCTATCGGGTGCGGACAATGTGCGGCTGTGATGGGTAAGGGGGCGTGGCCTATCGGGGGCGGCCAATCAGTGGGTGATGTTGGGTGAGAGGGCGGGGCAGGGGGCGGGGCCTTGTGGAAGGACGTCCAATCTGTGTCTGTGTTGGGTAGGGGGGCGGGGCCTCGGGGTGGGGCGGCCAATCCGCGGCTGTGATGGGTAGGGGGCGTGGCCTATCGGTGGCAGCCAATTGCTCGGCGGGGTTGGCTGGGGAGGCAGAGCTAAGGGCGGCCAATCAGGGAGCGGTGTCGGGTGAGGGGGTGGGGCCTATGGGATCGGCCAATCCGAAGGTGGCGTTGGGTGAGGGGGTGGGGCTAGGGGCGGGGCCTGGCGGCGAGCAGCCAATCATTTGGGGCGATTTTGGGGGTAGGGGGGGGAGCCGCTGCCGGAGGTCTCCTCCCACGTCACTGAGGATGGCAGCGACCCCCGGCTGAGCACCACGCAGATCACCGTCCGGTGAGCACCAGTACACACCAGTACACACCAGTACACACCAGTATGGATGAGTACAGGCCAGTATAGATGAGCACAGACCAGCACAGACCAGTATAGATGAGCACAGACCAGTATATTCCAGTACAGACCAGTACAGACCAGTATAGATGAGCATAGACCAGCAGAGACCAGTATAGATGAGCACACACCAGTATATTCCAGTACAGACCAGCACAGACCAGTATAGATGGGCATGGAACAGTATAGAACAGTACAGACCAGTATAGATGAGCACGGACTAGCACAGACCAGTACAGACCAGTACAGACCAATACAGACCAGTATAGATGGGCATGGACCAGCACAGACCAGTACAGACCAGTATAGATGAGTACAGACCAGTACAGACCAGCATAGATGAGTACAGGCCAGCACAGACCAGTATGGACCAGTATAGACCAGCAGAGACCAGCAGAGACCAGTATAGATGAGCACAGACCAGCGCAGACCAGTACAGACCAGCATAGATGGGTACAGACCAGTATATTCCAATACAGACCAGTACAGACCAGTATAGATGAGCATGGACCAGTACAGACCAGTACAGACCAATACAGACCAGTATAGATGAGCACGGACCAGTACAGACCAGTACAGACCAGTACAGACCAGCATAGATGAGTACAGGCCAGCGCAGACCAGTACAGACCAGTATAGATGAGCACAGACCAGTATATTCCAGTACAGACCAGTACAGACCAGTATAGATGGGCATGGACCAGTACAGACCAGTACAGACCAATACAGACCAGTATAGATGGGCATGGACCAGCACAGACCAGTACAGACCAGTATAGATGAGTACAGACCAGTACAGACCAGCATAGATGAGTACAGGCCAGTATAGACCAGTATGGACCAGTATAGACCAGCACAGACCAGTATAGATGAGCACAGACCAGTATAGACCAGTATAGACCAGTATAAATGGGCACAGACCAGTATAGACCAGTATAGACCAGTATAGATGAGCACAGACCAGTATAGACCAGTATAGACCAGTATAGGTCTCTACAAACTGGTGTGCACCAGTAAAGAGCAGCACAGACCGGTATGCACCGACTGACCAGTGCAGCCCAGTACAGACCAGTACAGCCCAGTATGGCCCAGTATGAGCCAGTGCGACCCAGTAGGGCCCATCCCATCCCAGTCAATCCCAGTCCCTCCCAGTTGCTCCCAGTCCATCCCAGTCCCTCCCGGTTGCTCCCAGTCCCATCCCAGTCCCTCCCAGTCTGTCCCAGTCCCTCCCAGCCCCATCCCATCCCATCCCATCCCCTCCCAGTCCGTCCCAGTTGCTCCCAGTCCCATCCCAGTGGCTCCCAGTCCGTCCCAGTGGCTCCCAGTCCGTCCCAGTGGCTCCCAGCTGCCCCCTCCCCCCGCAGTGTGTCCCCCCGCCGCGGTTCCCACGGGCAGACCCTGCACTGTTCGGCCACCAATGAGGCGGGGGGGGACCCCACGGAGACCCACCTGACGGTCAGCGTGCTCTGTGAGTGCCCGGCGCCCCCCAGTTCATCCCAGTTCCTCCCAGTTCATCCCAGTTCATCCCAGTCCCTCCCAGCTCATCCCAGTTCCTCCCAGTCCCTCCCAGTTCATCCCAGCTCATCCCAGTCCCTCCCAGTCTCTCCCAGTCCCTCCCAGTTAATCCCACTTCCTCCCACTTCCTCCCAGTTCATCCCACTTCCTCCCAGTCCCTCCCAGTTCATCCCAGTTCCTCCCAATTCCTCCCAGTCCCTCCCAGTTCCTCCCATTCCCTCCCAGTTCTTCCCAGTTCCTCCCAGTCCCTCCCAGTTCCTCCCAGTTCATCCCAGTTCCTCCCAGTTCATCCCAGTCCCTCCCAGTTAATCCCAGTTCATCCCAGTTCCTCCCAGTCCCTCCCAGTTCATCCCAGTCCCTCCCAGTTAATCCCAGTTCCTCCCAGTCCATCCCAGTCCCTCCCAGTTCCTCCCAATCCCTCCCAGTTCCTCCCAGTCCCTCCCAGTTCATCCCAGTTCATCCCACTTCCTCCCAGTTCATCCCAGTTCCTCCCAGTTCCTCCCAGTCCCTCCCAGTTCCTCCCAGTCCCTCCCAGTCCCTCCCAGCTCCTCCCAGTCCCTCCCAGTTCATCCCAGTTCCTCCCAGTCCCTCCCAGTCCCTCCCAGTTCATCCCACTTCCTCCCAGTCCCTCCCAGTTCCTCCCAGTTCCTCCCAGTCCCTCCCAGTTCATCCCACTTCCTCCCAGTCCCTCCCAGTCCCTCCCAGTTCCTCCCAGTCCATCCCACTTCCTCCCAGTCCCTCCCAGTTCATCCCAGCTCATCCCAGTCCCTCCCAGTTCCTCCCAGTCCCTCCCAGTCCCTCCCAGTTCATCCCACTTCCTCCCAGTCCCTCCCAGTTCATCCCAGTCCCCTCCCAGTTCCTCCCAGTTCCTCCCAGTCACTCCCAGTTCATCCCAGTTCATCCCAGTTCCTCCCCGTCCCTCCCAGTTCATCCCACTTCCTCCCAGTTCATCCCAGTTCCTCTCAGTTCATCCCACTTCCTCCCACTTCCTCCCAGTTCCTCCCAGTCCCTCCCGGTTCCTCCCAGTCCCTCCCACTTCCTCCCACTTCCTCCCAGTTCCTCCCAGTTCCCCCCCGCCCCGCCCTTATTCCTCCACATCAAGTCCCTGGACCCCCCCCAGGACCTCCCAGTATCCCCCAGTATGTCCCACTACCTCCCAGTATCCCCCAATTCCTCCCAGTCCCCTCCCAGTATCACCAATCCCACCCCACGATGACCTCCGGCCCTCCCAGTATCACCTCCCAGTATCACCTCCCAGTACCTCCCAGTGCCTCCCAGTACATCCCAGTCTCCCCTGTGCTGTCCTCTACCTTCCCAGTACCACCTAGTCCCTCCCAGTACCTCCCAGTAACTCCCAGTCCCTCCCAGTCTCCCCAGTCCCACCCCATGAAGACCTCAGGCCCTCCCAGTACCTCCCAGTATCCCCCAGTTCCTCCCAGTCTCCCCATTCCCACCCTATGAAGACCTCAGGCCCTCCCAGTATCACCTCCCAGTACCTCCCAGTATCACCTCCCAGTACCTCCCAGTTCCTCCCAGTATCACCTCCCAGTACCTTCACAGTTCCTCCCAGTCCCCTCCCAGTATCACCAATCCCACCCCACAAAGACCTCCGGCCCTCCCAGTACCTCCCAGTACCTCCCAGTACATCCCAGTCTGCCCTGTGCTGTCCTCTACCCTCCCAGTACCACCCAGTACTTCCCAGTACCCCCCAGTACCAACCAGTACATCCCAGTTCCCTCCCAGTCTCCCCTATGCCATCCTCTGCTCTCCCAGTACCTCCCAGTCTCCCCCAGTACATCCCAGTACGTCCCAGTTCCTCCCAATCCCATCCCCATGACATCCACAGGCCAGCCCAGTATCTCCCAGTGCCTCCCAGTACCTCCCAGTCCCTCCCAGTGCCCTCACTGACCCCATTCCAATCCCCATGAAGCCCTCCCAGTACCTCCCAGTATCTCCCAGTCCCCTCCCAGTATCACCAATCCCACCCCACGAAGACCTCTGGCCCTCCCAGTATCACCTCCCAGTATCTCCCAGTACCTCCCAGTCCCACCCAGTCTCCCCAGTCCCACCCACAAAGACCTCCGGCCCACCCAGTATCACCTCCCAGTGCCTCCCAGTATCCCCCAGTTCCTCCCAGTTCCCTCCCAGTATCACCAATCCCACCTCACAAAGACCTCCGGCCCTCCCAGTATCCCCTCCCAGTACCTCCCAGTATCCCCCAGTGTCCCCCAGTTCCTCCCAGTTCCCTCCCAGTATCACCAGTCCCACCCCACAAAGACCTCCGGCCCCCCCAGTATCACCTCCCAGTGCTCCCAGTATCTCCCAGTACCTCCCAGTTCCCTCCCAGTATCACCAATCCCACCTCACAAAGACCTCCAGCCCTCCCAGTATCCCCTCCCAGTCCCTCCCAGTTCCCTCCCAGTATCACCAATCCCACCTCATGAAGACCTCCGGCCCTCCCAGTATCCCCTCCCAGTGCCTCCCAGTATCCCCCAGTGTCCCCCAGTTCCTCCCAGTCCCCTCCCAGTATCACCAGTCCCACCCCACGAAGACCTCCGCCCCCCCCAGTATCACCTCCCAGTGCCTCCCAGTATCTCCCAGTACCTCCCAGTTCCCTCCCAGTATCACCAATCCCACCCCACAAAGACCTCCGGCCCTCCCAGTACCTCCCAGTACCTCCCAGTACATCCCAGTCTGCCCTGTGCTGTCCTCTACCCTCCCAGTACCACCCAGTACTTCCCAGTACCCCCCAGTACCAACCAGTACATCCCAGTTCCCTCCCAGTCTCCCCTATGCCATCCTCTGCTCTCCCAGTACCTCCCAGTCTCCCCCAGTACATCCCAGTACGTCCCAGTTCCTCCCAATCCCATCCCCATGACATCCACAGGCCAGCCCAGTATCTCCCAGTGCCTCCCAGTACCTCCCAGTCCCTCCCAGTGCCCCTCACTGACCCCATTCCAATCCCCATGAAGACCTCCCAGTACCTCCCAGTATCTCCCAGTCCCCTCCCAGTATCACCAATCCCACCCCACGAAGACCTCTGGCCCTCCCAGTATCACCTCCCAGTATCTCCCAGTACCTCCCAGTCCCACCCAGTCTCCCCAGTCCCACCCACAAAGACCTCCGGCCCACCCAGTATCACCTCCCAGTGCCTCCCAGTATCCCCCAGTTCCTCCCAGTCCCCTCCCAGTATCACCAATCCCACCTCACAAAGACCTCCAGCCCTCCCAGTATCCCCTCCCAGTCCCTCCCAGTATCCCCCAGTGTCCCCCAGTTCCTCCCAGTCCCCTCCCAGTATCACCAGTCCCACCCCACGAAGACCTCCGGCCCCCCCAGTATCATCTCCCAGTGCCTCCCAGTATCTCCCAGTACCTCCCAGTTCCCTCCCAGTATCACCAATCCCACCTCACGAAGACCTCCAGCCCTCCCAGTATCCCCTCCCAGTCCCTCCCAGTATCCCCCAGTGTCCCCCAGTTCCTCCCAGTCCCCTCCCAGTATCACCAGTCCCACCCCACAAAGACCTCCGGCCCCCCCAGTATCACCTCCCAGTGCCTCCCAGTATCTCCCAGTACCTCCCAGTTCCCTCCCAGTATCACCAATCCCACCTCACGAAGACCTCCGGCCCCCCCAGTATCCCCTCCCAGTGCCTCCCAGTATCCCCCAGTCCCTCCCAGTTCCCTCCCAGTATCACCAATCCCACCCCACAGAGACCTCCAGCCCTCCCAGTATCCCCTCCCAGTACCTCCCAGTATCCCCCAGTCCCTCCCAGTCCCCTCCCAGTATCACCAATCCCACCCCACAGAGACCTCCGGCCCTCCCAGTATCCCCTCCCAGTACCTCCCACTACCTCCCACTACCTCCCAGTATCACCTCCCAGTCCCTCCCAGTACCTCCCAGTATCACCTCCCAGTCCCTCCCAGTGCCCCCCCCTGACCCCATTCCAATCCCCACGAAGCCCTCCACCCCTCCCAGTACTCCCAGTATCCCCAGTACCCTCCACCCCCCCCATCCCTGCACCCCGAGGGGGGGGTTGAGGGCCCTCCCAGTGCCTCCCAGTCTGACCAGTGCTCCCAGTTCCCCCCGAGCCGCCCACCATTGAGGGTTTGGAGTCGCCCAACGTGAGGTTGGGGGACACTCTGCGACTGCTCTGCATGGCACGGGGGGGCAACCCGGCCCCCAGTCTGCACTGGGAGAAGGTACTGGGAGCACTGGGAGGGCTGGGAGGGGTAACTGGGAGCACTGGGAGAAGGTACTGGGAGCACTGGGAGGGATGGCAGGGCTGGGAGGGGTAACTGGGAGCACTGGGAGAAGGTACTGGGAGCACTGGGAGGGATGGCAGGGGGAACTGGGAGCACTGGGAGGGATGGCAGGGGGCACTGGGAGCACTGGGAGAAGGTACTGGGAGCACTGGGAGGGATGGCAGGGGGAACTGGGAGCACTGGGAGAAGGTACTGGGAGCACTGGGAGGGATGGCAGGGGGAACTGGGAGCACTGGGAGGGATGGCAGGGGGAACTGGGAGCACTGGGAGCACTGGGAGGGCTGGGAGGGGGAAGTGGGAGCACTGGGAGAGGGTACTGGGAGCACTGGGAGCACTGGGAGCACTGGGAGGGGGAACTGGGAGCACTGGGAGGTGGAACTGGGCGCACTGGGAGCACTGGGATGGAGCACTGGTGCTCCTGTGGTCACCATCACCCCCATAACCCCCATATCCCCCATAACCCCCATAACCCCCATCACCCCCATAACCCCCTCATCCCCCATGACCCCCCATGATCCCCCATGACCCCCCATGACCCCCCACTGCCCCCCATTACCCCCATCACCCCCATCACCCCCTCATCCCCCATAACCCCCCATGACCCCCCATGACCCCCCATTGCCCCCCATAACCCCCATCACCCCCTCATCCCCCACTGCCCCCCATTGCCCCCCATGACCCCCCATTGACCCCTATTACCCCAATCACCCCCATCTCCCCCACATCTCCTATAACCCCCCATTGCCCCCCATAACCCCCATCACCCCCATCACCCCCTGATCCCCCATTGCCCCCCATGACCCCCCATGCCCCCCATTGCCCCCCATAACCCCCATCACCCCCATCACCCCCTGATCCCCCATTGCCCCCCATGACCCCCCATGCCCCCCATTGCCCCACATAACCCCCATCACCCCCTCATCCCCTACTGCCCCCCATTGCCCCCCATGACCCCCCACTGCCCCCCATTGCCCCCCATCACCCCCCATGACCCCCCATGACCCCCCATGACCCCCCATTGCCCCCCACTGCCCCCCATTGCCCCCCATGACCCCCCATTGCCCCCCACTGCCCCCCATGACCCCCCATTGCCCCCCATTGCCCCCCATGACCCCCCATGTCCCCCACTGCCCCCCATTGCCCCCCATGACCCCCCACTGCCCCTCACTGCCCCCATTGCCCCCCATTGCCCCCCACTGCCCCCCATTGCCCCCTATTACCCCCATATCCCCTATAACCCCCCATCACCCCCATCAACCCCCACAACCCCATGACCCCCCATGACCCCCCATTGCCCCATTGCCCCCCATGACCCCCCATGACCCCCCATTGCCCCCCATGACCCCCCATAACCCCCCATCTCCCCCTCATCCCCCATGAGCCCCCATTGCCCCCCATGACCCCCCATTGCCCCCCATTACCCCCATTCCCCCCATCACCCCCTCATCCCCCATTGCCCCCCACTGCCCCCCATGACCCCCCATGAACCCCACTGCCCCCCATTGCCCCCCATGACCCCCCATGACTCCCCATTGCCCCCCATGACCCCCCATTGCCCTCCATTGCCCCCCAAACCCCCCCATGACCCCCCATGACCCCCCATTGCCCCCCAAAACCCCCATGACCCCCCATGACCCCCCATTGCCCCCCACTGCCCCCCATAACCCCCCATCACCCCCTCATCCCCCATTGCCCCCCACTGCCCCCCCATGACCACCCATGACCCCCCAAAACCCCCCCACTGTCCCCCCATTACCCCCCATGCCCCCCCATGACCCCCCATGCCCCCCATTGCCCCCCATAACCCCCATCACCCCCTCATCCCCCATTGCCCCCCACTGCCCCCCATTGCCCCCCATGACCCCCCATGTCCCCCACTGCCCCCCATTGCCCCCCATGACCCCCCATGACCCCCCACTGCCCCCCATTGCCCCCCACTGCCCCCACTGCCCCCCATGACCCCCCATGACCCCCCACTGCCCCCTCATTGCCCCCCAAAACCCCCCATGACCCCCCATGACGCCCCCACTGCCCCCCATGACCCCCCATTGCCCCCCATTGCCCCCCATTACCCCCATAACCGCCCATTGCCCCCCATTGCCCCCCACTGCCCCCCATGACCCCCCATGACCCTCCACTGCCCCCCATTGCCCCTCACTGCCCCCATTGCCCCCCATTGCCCCCCACTGCCCCCCATTGCCCCCTATTACCCCCATCACCCCCATATCCCCTATAACCCCCCATCACCCCCATCACCCCCACAACCCCATGACCCCACATGACCCCCCATTGCCCCCATTGCCCCCCATGACCCCCCATTGCCCCGCACTGCCCCCATTGCCCCCATTGCCCCCCATTGCCCCCCATTGCCCCCCCATGACCCCCCATTGCCCCCCACTGCCCCCCATTGCCCCTCATGACCCCCCATGACCCCCTCATCCCCCATTTCCCCCATGACCCCCCATGACCCCCCATTGCCCCCCATTGCCCCCCACTGCCCCCCATGACCCCCCATTGCCCCCCACTGCCCCCCATTGCCCCCCATGACCCCCCACTGCCCCCATTGCCCCCTATTACCCCCATGACCCCCCACTGCCCCCATTGCCCCCTATTACCCCCATGACCCCCCACTGCCCCCCATCACCCCCCATCACCCCCCATGACCCCCCATGACCCCCCATTGCCCCCCATTACCCCCCATGACCCCCATTGCCCCCCCACTGCCCCCCATGACCCCCATTGCCCCCCACTGCCCCCCACTGCCCCCTATTACCCCCATATCCCCTATAACCCCCCATCACCCCCATCACCCCCACAACCCCATGACCCCACATGACCCCCCATTGCCCCCATTGCCCCCCATGACCCCCCATTGCCCCGCACTGCCCCCATTGCCCCCATTGCCCCCCCATGACCCCCCATTGCCCCCCACTGCCCCCCATGACCCCCCATGACCCCCTCATCCCCCATTTCCCCCATGACCCCCCATGACCCCCCATTGCCCCCATTGCCCCCCACTGCCCCCCATTGCCCCGCACTGCCCCGCACTGCCCCCATTGCCCCCCGGCGCAGGACGGCGTCCCGCTGCTCTCTCCGTGGTTCTCCGACTCGCCGCGTGGGGGCGCTGCGGCGCTGTCCCGCAGCCGGGTGGTGCTGACGGTGACGCGGATGGACGACGGCGTCACTCTGAGCTGCCGCAGCCGCAGCGCCGCGGGGGGGGGCGGCACCGACAGCGTCACCATCCGCGTGTACTGTGAGTGGGGGGGGGGACCGCAATGGGGGGACTGGGAGCACTGGGAGGGACTGGGAGGGACTAGGAGACCTCACTGGGAGGGACTGGGAGCACTGGGAGGGACTGGGAGGGACTGGGAGGGAATGGACTTCAATGGGGGGGACTGGGAGCACTGGGAGGGACTGGGAGGGACTGGGAGGGGATGGGAGGGACCTGAATGGGATGGACTGGGAGCACTGGGAGGGACTGGGAGGGATGGGATGGACCTCAATGGGGGGACTGGGAGCACTGGGAGGGACTGGGAGTCCTCACTGGGAGGGACCTCAATGGGGGGACTGGGAGCACTGGGAGGGACAGGGAGGGACTGGGAGGGGATGGGAGACCTCACTGGGAGGGACTGGGAGCACTGGGAGGGACTGGGAGGGACTGGGAGAGACTGGGAGCACTGGGAGGGACTGGGAGACCTCACTGGGAGGGACTGGGAGCACTGGGAGGGACTGGGAGGGGATGGGATGGACTTCAATGGGGGGGACTGGGAGCACTGGGAGGGACTGGGAGGGATGGGATGGACCTCAGTGGGGGGGACTGGGAGCACTGGGAGGGACTGGGAGGGACTGGGAGTGGATGGGAGGGACCTGAATGGGATGGACTGGGAGCACTGGGAGGGACTGGGAGGGACCTCAGTGGGAGGGACTGGGAGCACTGGGAGGGACTGGGAGGGACTGGGAGACCTCACTGGGAGGGACTGGGAGCACTGGGAGGGACTGGGAGGGACTGGGAGGGGATGGGAGACCTCACTGGGAGGGACTGGGAGCACTGGGAGGGACTGGGAGGGACTGGGAGGGACCTCAATGGGGGGGACTGGGAGCACTGGGAGGGACTGGGAGGGACTGGGAGGGGATGGGAGGGACCTGAATGGGATGGACTGGGAGCACTGGGAGGGACTGGGAGGGATGGGATGGACCTCAATGGGGGGACTGGGAGACCTCACTGCGAGGGACTGGGAGCACTGGGAGGGACTGGGAGGGATGGGATGGACCTCAATGGGGGGGACTGGGAGCACTGGGAGGGACAGGGAGGGACTGGGAGGGGATGGGAGCACTGGGAGGGACTGGGAGACCTCACTGGGAGGGACTGGGAGGGACTGGGAGACCTCAGTGGGAGGGACTGGGAGGGACTGGGAGGGGATGGGAGACCTCATTGGGAGGGACTGGGAGCACTGGGAGGGACTGGGAGGGACTGGGAGGGGATGGGAGGGACCTGAATGGGATGGACTGGGAGCACTGGGAGGGACTGGGAGGGACTGGGAGACCTCAGTGGGAGGGACTGGGAGCACTGGGAGGGACTGGGAGGGACTGGGAGACCTCAGTGGGAGGGACTGGGAGCACTGGGAGGGACTGGGAGGAGATGGGAGACCTCACTGGGAGGGACTGGGATGGACTGGGAGGGGATGGGATGGACCTCAGTGGAATGGACTGGGAGCACTGGGAGGGACTGGGAGGGGATGGGATGGACCTCAATGGGAGGGACTGGGAGGGACCCACACCACCCCATACCGCCCCATACCGCCCCATGGAGCCCCATAGAGCCCCATACCACCCCATATTGCCCCATACCGCCCCATACAGCCCCATACCGCCCCATACCACCACATACCGCCCTGTACTACCCCATAGAGCCCCATACTGCCCCATAGAGCCCCATGTCACCCCATACTGCCCCATAGAACCCCACACCGCCCCATAGAGCCCCATACCACCCCATACTGCCCCATAGAGCCCCACACCGCCCCATAGAGCCCCATAGAGCCCCATACTGCCCCATACCACCCCATACCACCCCATACCGCCCCATACAGCCCCATGTCACCCCTTACTGCCCCATACCGCCCTGTACAGCCCCATACCACCCCATACTACCCCATACAGCCCCATGTCACCCCATACCACCCCATACCACCCCATACAGCCCCATACTGCCCCATACAGCCCCATGTCACCCCATACCACCCCATACTGCCCCATACCGCCCCATGTCACCCCATACAGCCCCATACTGCCCCATACAGCCCCATACTGCCCCATACCACCCCATACAGCCCCATACAGCCCCATGTCACCCCATACCACCCCATACAGCCCCATACTGCCCCATACCGCCCCATGTCACCCCATACAGCCCCATACTGCCCCATACAGCCCCATAGAGCCCCATACTGCCCCATACCACCCCATACAGCCCCATACTGCCCCATACAGCCCCATGTCACCCCATACCACCCCATACTGCCCCATACCGCCCCATGTCACCCCATACAGCTCCATACTGCCCCATACCGCCCCATACTGCCCCATACAGCCCCATGTCACCCCATACCACCCCATACTGCCCCATACAGCCCCATGTCACCCCATACCACCCCATACTGCCCCATGTCACCCCATACCACCCCATACAGCCCCATGTCACCCCATACCACCCCATACAGCCCCATGTCACCCCATACCACCCCATACTGCCCCATACAGCCCCATGTCACCCCATACCGCCCCATACCGCCCCATAGAGCCCCACACCGCCCCATAGAGCCCCACACCGCCCCATAGAGCCCCACAGAGCCCCACGGAGCCCCACAGCGGTCCGTGCTGTTCCGCAGACCTTCCGGCGGAGGTGACGATTTTGGGGTCTCCGACGGTGGCGGAGAACGGGACGCTGAGCCTGGCGTGCAGCAGCGCCCCCAGCAACCCCCCGGTGCGGCTGCGCTGGTGGCTGGGGGGGCGCGAGCTGCCCCACGGGGACACCGCCGTCACACCGGTGGGCAACCGCGGCACCCCGCCACCCCCACGCAGGACCCCACTGCGGCCCCACGGGGATCCATTGTGTCCCATTGTGTCCCATTGTGTCCCATTGTATCCCATTGTGTCCCATTGTGTCCCTATAGGGACTCATTGCATCCCCATTGTGTCCCATTGTGTCCCATTGTGTCCCCGTAGGACCCATTGTGTCCCATTGTGTCCCTATAGGGACTCATTGTATGCCCATTGTACCCCATTGTGTCCCATTGTGTCCCCGTAGGACCCATTGTGTCCCATTGTGTCCCATTGTGTCCCTATAGGGACTCATTGTGACCCCATTGTATCCCATTGTGTTCCATTGTGTGCCCATAGGGACCCATTGTGTCCCTATAGGGACTCATTGTAGCCCCATTGTATCCCATTGTGTCCCATTGTGTGCCCATAGGGACCCATTGTGTCCCCGTAGGTCCCATTGTGTCCCATTGTGCCCCATTGTGTCCCATTGTATCCCATTGTGTCCCATTGTGTCCCATTGTGTCCCTATAGGGACTCATTGTATCCCCATTGTATCCCATTGTGTCCCATTGTGTCCCATTGTGTCCCTATAGGGACCCATTGTAGCCCCATTGTATCCCATTGTGTCCCATTGTGCCCCATTGTGTGCCCATAGGGACCCATTTGGTCCCATTGTGTCCCATTGGGTCCCATTGTGCCCCCATAGACACCCATTGTGTCCCATTGTGTCCCATTGTGTCCCATTGTGTCCCTGTAGGACCCATTGTGTCCCATTGTGTCCCATTGTGTCCCATTGTGTCCCCGTAGGGACCCATTGTGTCCCATTGTGTCCCATTGTGCCCCATTGTGTCCCCGTAGGGACCCATTGTGACCCATTGTGTCCCCATTGTGTCCCATTGTGCCCCATTGTGCCCCATTGTGTCCCATTGTGTCCCCGTAGGGACCCATTGTGTCCCATTGTGTCCCATTGTGTCCCATTGTGTCCCTGTAGGACCCATTGTGTCCCATTGTGTTCCATTGTGTCCCCCTAGGACCCATTGTGTCCCATTGTGTCCCTATAGGGACTCATTGTATGCCCATTGTACCCCATTGTGTCCCATTGTGTCCCCGTAGGACCCATTGTGTCCCATTGTGTCCCATTGTGTCCCATTGTGACCCATTGTGTCCCATTGTGTCCCATTGTGTCCCTATAGGGACTCATTGTATCCCCATTGTGTCCCATTGTGTCCCATTGTGTCCCTATAGGGACTCATTGTATCCCCATTGTGTCCCATTGTGTCCCATTGTGTCCCATTGTGTCCCTATAGGGACTCATTGTAGCCCCATTGTATCCCATTGTGTCCCATTGTGACCCATTGTGTCCCCGTAGGGACCCATTGTGTCCCATTGTGTCCCATTGGGTCCCATTGTGCCCCCATAGACACCCATTGTGTCCCATTGTGTCCCATTGTGTCCCCGTAGGGACCCATTGTGTCCCATTGTGTCCCATTGTGTCCCATTGTGCCCCATTGTGTCCCCGTAGCGACCCATTGTGACCCATTGTGTCCCCATTGTGTCCCATTGTGCCCCATTGTGCCCCATTGTGTCCCATTGTGTCCCCGTAGGGACCCATTGTGTCCCATTGTGTCCCCATAGGGACCCATTGTGCCCCATTGTGTCCCATTGTGTCCCCGTAGGTCCCATTGTGTCCCATTGTGTCCCCGTAGGGACCCATTGTGTCCCATTGTGTCCCATTGTGCCCCATTGTGTCCCATTGTGTCCCCGTAGGACCCATTTTGTCCCATTGTGTCCCATTGTGTCCCATTGTGTCCCCATAGGGACCCATTGTGTCCCATTTTGTCCCATTGTGTCCCATTGTGTCCCATTGTGTCCCATTGTGTGCCCATAGGGACCCATTGTGTCCCATTGTGTCCCATTGTGTCCCGTAGGGACCCATTGTGACCCATTGTGTCCCGTAGGGACCCATTGTGACCCATAGGGACCCATTGTGTCCCATTGTGTCCCCATCGTATTCCCATTGTGTCCCACTGTGTCCCACTGTGTCCCATTGTGTCCCTGTAGGACACATTGTGTCCCATTGTGTCCCCATTGTGTCCCCATTGTGCCCCATTGTGTCCCTGTAGGACCCATTGTGTCCCATTGTGTCCCCATTGTGTCCCCATTGTGCCCCATTGTGTGCCCATAGGGACCCATTTGGTCCCATTGTGTCCCATTGTGTCCCATTGTGTCCCATTGTATCCCATTGTGTCCCCATAGGGACCCATTATGTCCTATTATGGCCCCATAGGGACCCATTGCGTCCCATTATGGCCCCATAGGGACCCATTGTGACCCCATTGTGTCCCCATAGGGACCCATTGTGACCCCATTGTGTCTCATTGTGACCCACTGTGTCCCCATAGGGACCCATTGTGTCCCACTGTGTCCCTGTAGGACCCATTGTGTCCCATTGTGTCCCATTGTGTGCCCATAGGGACTCATTGTGTCCCATTATGTCCCCATAGGGACGCATTGTGACCCCATTGTGTCCCACTGTGTCCCTGTAGGACACATTGTGTCCCACTGTGTCCCATTGTGTCCCCATTGTGTCCCACTGTGTCCCATTGTGTCTCCATTGTGTCCCATTGTGTCCCCGTAGGTCCCACTGTGTCCCATTGTGTCCCCATAGGGACCCATTGTGTCCCATTGTGTCCCCGTAGGTCCCACTGTGTCCCATTGTGTCCCCATAGGGACCCATTGTGTCCCATTGTGTCCCCATAGGGACCTATTGTGCCCCATTGTGTCCCCATAGGGACCTATTGTGCCCCATTGTGTCCCATTGTGTCCCCATAGGGGCCTATTGTGCCCCATTGTGTCCCATTGTGTCCCCATAGGGACCTATTGTGCCCCATTGCCCCCCATTGCCCTCCACGGTGCCCCATATCCCATTGCCCCCCATTGCCCCCAATGGTGCCCTATATCCTATTGCCCCCATTGCCCCCCATTGTACCCCATTCCCCCCCATTGCCCCCCACTGCCCCCCATGGTGCCCTATATCTCATTGCCCCCATTGTCCCCCATGGTGCCCCATATCCCATTGTCCCCCTTTACCCCCCATTGCCCCCATTGCTCCCCATTGTTCCCCATTGCCCCCCATGGTGCCCAAATCCCATTCCCCCCATTGTCCCCCATGGTGCCCCATATCCCATTGCCCCCCATTATCCCCCATTGCCTCCCATTGCCCCCCATAGTGCCCCATATCCCATTGTCCCCCATTGCCCCCCATTGCCCCCATTGCCCCCCATGGTGCCCCATATCCCATTGCCCCCCATTGCCCCCATAGCCCCCCCTGGTCCCCCATTGCCCTCCATTACCCCCCATTACCCCCCGTTGCCCCCCACTGCACCCCATGGTGCCCCCATTGCCCCCCATTGCCCCCATTGCCCCCATGGTCCCCCATTGCCCTCCATTGCCCCCATTACCCCCCGTTGCCCCCCACTGCACCCCATGGTGCCCCCATTGCCCCCCGTTGCCCCCCACTGCACCCCATGGTGCCCCCATTACCCCCCGTTGCCCCCCACTGCACCCCATGGTGCCCCCATTGCCCCCATAGTCCCCCATTGCCCCCCATTACCCCCCGTTGCCCCCCACTGCACCCCATGGTGCCCCCATTGCCCCCATAGTCCCCCATTGCCCCCATGGTCCCCCATTGCCCCCATTGCCCCCCACTGCACCCCATGGTGCCCCCATTGCCCCCCAGGCCGAGGGCGGCGGTTCCGTCTCGATGTCCAACGTGACGCTGATTGGGCACCGCCGCGACCACGGGAGGGCGCTGCTGTGCGAGGCGCTGAGCCCGGGGCTGGGGAGCCGCAGTGCCAGCGTCCTGCTGGGGGTCACACGTGGGTCGGGGGGGGGGGGGGGATGGGGGGGACTGGGATGGACTGGGAGGGGATATGGGGAGATGTGGGGGGACTGGGAGGGACTGGGAGGGGACTGAGAGGGGATGTGGGGAGATGTGGGGGGACTGGGAGGGGATATGAGGGCACTGGGAGGGACTGGGAGGGGATGGGAGGGAATGGGGGGGACTGGGATGGACTGGGAGGGGATATGGGGAGATGTGGGGGGACTGGGAGGGGATATGGGGGGACTGGGAGGGACTGGGAGGGGATGGGAAGTGATGGGAGGGGCTATGGGGCTGAGCCCGGGGCTGGGGAGCCGCAGTGCCAGCGTCCTGCTGGGGGTCACACGTGGGTCTGGGGGGGGGGATGTGGGGCACTGGGAGGGACTGGGAGCAGATATGGGGGGACTGGGAGGGACTGGGAAGGGATATGGGAGTATTGGGAGGGACTGGAAGGTGATGGGAGGGGATGTGGGGGCACTGGGAGGGACTGGGAGGGGATCAGAGGGGATATGGGGGAGCTGGAAGGGACTGGGAGCAGATATGGGGGGACTGGGAGGGACTGGGAGGGAGTGGGAGGGGATGGGAGGGGATGGGACGGACTGGGAATGGATATGGGGGGACTGGGAGGGGATGGGAGGGGATGTGGGGGGACCGGGAGGGGATGGGAGGGGATATCGGGGGACTGGGAGGGACTGGGAGGGAATGGGAGGGGATGTGGGGGCACTGGGGGGGACTGGGAGCAGATATGGGGGGACTGGGAGGGACTGGGAGGGGGTATGGGGATACTGGGAGGGGGTATGGGGTGCACTGGGAGGGATTGGGTGGGGCTGGGAGGGGAGGGGAAGGGATGGGGGGTCACTGGGAGGGACTGGGATGGACTGGGAGGGGATACGGGGGCATTGGGAGGGACTGGGAGGGGCTGTGGGGGCACTGGGAGGGGATAGTGGGGGGCAATGGGACGGACCGGGAGGGGGCGTGGCCTCGTAAGAAGTGGGCGTGGCCTGGCCTAAGGAGGGGGGCGTGTCCCGAACGAAGCCCCGCCCCTTTCGGCAGACCCCCCGCAGGAGGTGTGGCTCGAGGGTCCCCCCCCCAACGCCACCTTCCGGGTGGGCGCCCGCGTCCGGCTGCTGTGCCACGCCCGGGGGGGGCACCCCGCGCCCCGCCTCGTCTGGACCAGGGTGAGAACCGACCCCCCATGGGACCCCCCCACGGGAACCCCCCAATGGGAACCCCCTGTGGGACCCCCCAAAGGGACCCCATATGGAACCCCCCCATGGGACCCCCCCATGGGAACCCCACAATGGGAACCCCACAATGAGACCCCCCAAAGGGTCCCCATATGGAACCCCCCCATGGGACCCCCCCATGGGAACCCCACAATGGGAACCCCACAATGAGACCCCCCCAAAGGGACCCCCCTGTGGGACCCCCGATTGGACCCCCTTGTGGGACCTCCCATGGAACCCCTACGGGACCCCAAAAGGACCCCTAATTGGATCCCCCAATGGGACCCCCCATGGGACCTCCCATGGAACCCCTATGGGACTCCCCCCATGGGAACCCCACAATGAGACTCCCCCGTGGGACCCCCCGGTGGGACCCCTATGGAACCCCCCTGTGAGACCCCCAATGGGACCCCCTTGTGGGACCCCCCAATGAGACCCCCCTATGGGACCCCATATGGGAACCCCACAATGAGACCCCCCAAAGGGACGTCCCTTTGGTACCCCCAATTGGACCCCCCCCAATGGGACCCCCCTGTGGGACCTCCCATGGAACCCCGATGGGACCCCAAAAGGACCCCTGATTGGATCCCACAATGGGACCCCAATGTGACCCCCCTGTGGGACCCCCAATGGGACTCCTTTGGGACACCAATGAGACCCGCCCCAAAGGGACCCCTGTGGGACCCCTATGGAACCCCCCCAATGGGACCCCACAATGAGACCCCCCAAAGGGTCCCCCCTGTGGGACCCCCGATTGGACCCCCTTGTGGGACCTCCCATGGAACCCCGATGGGACCCCAAAAGGACCCCTGATTGGATCCCCCAATGGGACCCCACAATGGGACCCCACAATGGGACCTCAATGAGACCCCCCCAGATGGACCCCATATGGGACCCCCCATGGGACCCTCCCAATAGGACCCCACAATGAGACCCCCCAAAGGGACCCCCCCAAAGGGACCCCTATAGAACCCCAATGGAACCCCAATGAAACCCCAAAGGGACCCCTATAGAACCCCAATGGCACCCATATGGCACCCCAGTGGAACCCCAATGGGACCCCAATGGGACCCCAATGGCACCCATACAGAACCCCAATGGGACCCCAATAGAACCCCAATGGCACCCATATAGAACCCCAATGGGACCCCAATGGAACCCCAATAGAACCCCAATGGGACCCCTATAGAACCGGAGTGGGACCCCAATGGGACCCCTATAGAACCCCAATGAAACCCCAACGAAACCCCAATGGGAGCCCTATAGAATCCCAATCCCCCCCAATCCCCCCAATGCCCCCCTAATCCCCCCAATGCCCCCACAATGCCCTCATAATACCCCCCAATACCTCCCACCCCCCCATAGCCCCCCAATAACCCCCATAGCCCCCCAATTCCCCCCCAATCCCCCCCAATGCCCTCGTAATACCCCCCAATCCCCCCCAATGCCCCCATAATACCCCCCAATACCTCCCAACCCCCCAATACCCCCCCATTACACCCCATAACCCCCAATACCCCCCAATACCCCCATTACACCCCCCAACCCCCCTCCAATGCCCTCCAATGCCCCCCAAAGTAGCCCCAATCCCCCCCAATGCCCTCATAATACCCCCCAATACCCCCCAATGCCCCCATAATACCCCTCAATACCTCCCAACCCCCCCATAACCCCCCAATACTCCCCCATAACCCCCCATTACACCCCCCAACCCCCCTCCAATGCCCCCCAAAGTAGCCCCAATCTCCCCCAATCCCCCCCAATCCCCTCATAATACCCCCCAATACCCCCCAATACCTCCCAACCCCCCCATAACCCCCCAATAACCCCCGTAGCCCCCCAGTACCCCCCATAGCTCCCCAATACCCCCCATAGCCCCCCAATACCTCCCAACCCCCCAATACCCCCAAATACCTCCCAACCCCCCCATAGCCCCCCAATACCTCCCAATGTCCCCCCAATGCCCCCCCAATGCCCCCATAATACCCCCAATACCTCCCAACCCCCCCATAACCCCCCATTACACCCCATAACCCCCCAATACCCCCCCATAACCCCCCATTACACCCCATAACCCCTCAATACCCCCCCATTACACTCCATAACCCCCCAATACCCCCCCATAACCCCCCATTACACCCCATAACCCCTCAATACCCCCCCATAACCCCCCATTACACCCCATAACCTCCCAATACCCCCCCATAACTCCCCATTACACCCCCCCAACCCCCCCAATGCCCTCCAATGCCCCCCAAAGTACCCCCAATCCCCCCCAAACCCCCCAATACCCCCAATGCCCTCATAATACCCCCCAATACCCCCCAATGCCCCCATAATACCCCCCAATACCTCCCAACCCCCCCATAACCCCCCATTACACCCCATAACCCCCCAATACCCCCCCATAACCCCCCATTACACCCCATAACCCCTCAATACCCCCCATAACCCCCCATTACACCCCATAACCCCCAATTCCCCCCCATAACCCCCCATTACACCCCATTACACCCCCCCAACCCCCCCAATGCCCTCCAATGCCCCCCCAAGTACCCCCAAATACCCCCAAAGTACCCCCCAAGTGCCCCCCATCCTGACCCCCCCCCTCCGCGCCCCCCCCCAGGACGGCCGCCCCGTTAAGGACGGCACCCCGCAGTCTGGGGGTGCGGTGGTCTCGCGGGAGCTGCAGATCGTGGTGACCCCAAATGACAACGGGGCCGTATACCGCTGCGAGGTGGGGGGGCAGCGGGGGGGGCCTTCCGCCCATACACGGCTCAGCGTCCTCTGTGAGTTGGGGGGGGGTTATGGGGTCGTTATGGGGTCAGGGAGGGGTTGTGGGGTGGGTATGGGGTGGGTATGGGGTGGGTATGGGGTCAGGGAGAAGATATGGGGTGGGTATGGGGTCAGAGAGGGGCTACGGGGTGGTTATGGGGTGGGTATGGGGTCAGGGAGGGGTTATGGGGTGGGTATGGGGTCAGGGAGGGGTTGTGGGGTGGGTATGGGGTGGGTATGGGGTCAGGGAGGGGTTATGGGGTCATTATGGGGTGGTTATGGGGTGGTTGTAGGGTCAGGGAGGGGTTATGGGGTGGGTATGGGGTCAGGGAGGAGTTGTGGGGTGGGTATGGGGTGGGTATGGGGTCAGGGAGGGGCTATGGGGTGGGTATGGGGTCAGGGAGGGGCTACGGGGTGGGTATGGGGTGGTTATGGGGTGGGTATGGGGTCAGGGAGGGGTTATGGGGTGGGTATGGGGTGAGTATGGGGTCAGGGAGGGGCTATGGGGTGGGTATGGGGTGGGTATGGGGTCAGGGAGGGGTTATGGGGTGGGTATGGGGTGAGTATGGGGTCAGGGAGGGGCTATGGGGTGGGTATGGGGTGGGTATGGGGTGAGTATGGGGTCAGGGAGGGGATATGGGGTGGTTATGGGGTCAGGGAGGGGTTATGGGGTCATTATGGGGTGGTTATGGGGTGGTTGTAGTGTCAGGGAGGGGTTGTGGGGTGGGTATGGGGTGGGGATGAAATCAAGGAGGGGCTATGGGGTGGGTATAGGGTGGGTATGGGGTCAGGGAGGGGTTGTGGGGTGGGTATGGGGTGGGTATGGGGTCAGGGAGGGGCTATGGGGTGGGTATGGGGTGGGTATGGGGTGAGTATGGGGTCAGGGAGGGGTTGTGGGGTGGGTATGGGGTGAGTATGGGGTCAGGGAGGGGTTGTGGGGTGGGTATGGGGTGGGTATGGGGTCAGGGAGGGGTTGTGGGGTGGGTATGGGGTGGGTATGAGGTCAGGGAGGGGTTATGGGGTGGGTATGGGGTCAGGGAGGGGCTATGGGGTGGGTATGGGGTGGTTATGGGGTCAGGGAGGGGTTGTGGGGTGGGTATGGGGTGGGTATGGGGTCAGGGAGGGGCTATGGGGTGGGTATGGGGTGAGTATGGGGTCAGGGAGGGGTTGTGGGGTGGGTATGGGGTGGGTATGGGGTCAGGGAGGGGTTGTGGGGTGGGTATGGGGTGGGTATGAGGTCAGGGAGGGGTTGTGGGGTGGGTATAGGGTGGGTATGGGGTCGTTATGGAGTCAGGGAGGGGTTATGGGGTGGGTATGGGGTCAGGGAGGGGCTACGGGGTGGGTATGGGGTGGGTATGGGGTGGGTATGGGGTCAGGGAGGGGTTATGGGGTGGGTATGGGGTGGGTATGGGGTGAGTATGGGGTCAGGGAGGGGCTATGGGGTGGGTATGGGGTGAGTATGGGGTCAGGGAGGGGTTATGGGGTGGGTATGGGGTGGGTATGGGGTCAGGGAGGGGTTATGGGGTCATTATGGGGTGGTTATGGGGTGGTTATAGGGTCAGGGAGGGGTTATGGGGTGGGTATGGGGTCAGGGAGGGGTTGTGGGGTGGGTATGGGGTGGGTATGGGGTCAGGGAGAGGCTATGGGGTGGGTATAGGGTGAGTATGGGGTCGTTATGGAGTCAGGGAGGGGTTATGGGGTGGGTATGGGGTCAGGGAGAGGCTATGGGGTGGGTATAGGGTGGGTATGGGGTCGTTATGGGGTCAGGGAGGGGTTATGGGGTGGGTATGGGGTGGGTATGGGGTGGATGTGGTGTCTGTTTCCATCTGGGCTATGTGCTGCTATGTGTCTCTATGTGTCTCTATGTGTCGCTATGGGGCGCTATGTGTCTCTATCTGTCTCTATGTGTCGCTATGGGGCGCTATGGGGCGCTATGGGTCCTCATGGGGCGCTATGGGGCGCTATGGAGTGCTGTGCGTCCCTATGGGTCTCTATGTGTCTCTATGTAACTCTATGGGTCCCTGCGGGTCCCTATGGGGCTCTATGGGGCTCTATGGTGCTCTATGTGTCTCTATTGGGCCCCGTGGGTCTCTGTGGGTCCCTATGGTACTCTATAGTGCTCTATGGGTCTCTGTGGGTCTCTATGGGTCTCTGTGGATCTCTGTGGGTCCCTATGGGCCCTTATGGGTCTCTGTGGGTCTTTGTGGGGTTCTATGGGTCCCTATCGGTCCCTCTGGGTCCCTATGGGGTTGTATGGATCTCAGTGGGTACCTATGGGGCTCTATGGGTTGCTATGGGGTGCTCTGTGCCTTTCTCTGTCCCTGTGGGTCGCTATGGGGCTCTATGGGTCGCTATGGGGCTCTATGGGTTACTATGGGGCTCAATGGGTATCTATGGGGCTCTATGGGTTACTATGGGGCTCAATGGGTATCTATGGGGCTCTATGGGTTGCTATGGGGTGCTCTGTGTCTTTCTCTGTCACTATGGGGCTCTATGGGCCCCCATGTGTTGCTATGGCTTTCTATGTGTCTCTGTGGGGCTCTGTGGGTCCCTATGGGTCACTATGGGTTACTATGGGTCCCTATGGGTATCTATGGGGCTCGATAGATTGCTATGGGGTGCTCTGTGTCTTTCTCTGTTGCTATGGGTCCCTATGGGGCTGTATGGACCCCCATGTGTTGTTATGGCTTCCTATGTGTCTCTGTGGGTCCCTATGGGGCTCTATGGGTTGCTATGGGGCTCTATGGGTTGCTATGGGGTGCTCTGTGTCTTTCTCTGTCTCTGTGGGTCGCTATGGGTCGCTATGGGTCTCTATGGGTTGCTATGGGGTGCTCTGTGTCTTTCTCTGTCTCTGTGGGTCGCTATGGGGCTCTATGGGGCTCTATGGGGTGCTCTGTGTCTTTCTCTGTCTCTGTGGGTCCCTATGGGTCCCTATGGGTCCCTATGGGTCTCTATAGGTCTCTATGGGGCTCTATGGGTTGCTATGGGGTTCTCTGTGTCTTTCTCTGTCTCTGTGGGTCGCTATGGGTCGCTATGGGTCGCTATGGGTCTCTATGGGTTGCTATGGGGTGCTCTGTGTCTTTCTCTGTCTCTGTGGGTCGCTATAGGGCTCTATGGGGCTGTATGGGGTGCTCTGTGTCTTTCTCTGTCCCTGTGGGTCCCTATGGGTCCCTATGGGTCCCTATGGGTCTCTATAGGTCTCTATGGGGCTCTATGGGTTGCTATGGGGTTCTCTGTGTCTTTCTCTGTCTCTGTGGGTCGCTATGGGTCGCTATGGGTCGCTATGGGGCTCTATGGGGTGCTCTGTGTCTGTCTCTGTGGGTCACTATGGGTCGCTATGGGTCGCTATGGGTCTCTATGGGTTGCTATGGGGTGCTCTGTGTCTTTCTCTGTCTCTGTGGGTCGCTATGGGGCTCTATGGGGCTCTATGGGGTGCTCTGTGTCTTTCTCTGTCTCTGTGGGTCCCTATGGGTCCCTATGGGTCTCTATGGGTCTCTATAGGTCTCTATGGGGCTCTATGGGTTGCTATGGGGTTCTCTGTGTCTTTCTCCGTCTCTGTGGGTCGCTATGGGTCGCTATGGGTCGCTATGGGGCTCTATGGGGTGCTCTGTGTCTGTCTCTGTGGGTCGCTATGGGTCGCTATGGGTCTCTATGGGTTGCTATGGGGTGCATGGATACATCTCCATGTATCTCCATGTATCTCCATGTATCTCCATGTATCTCCATATATCTCCTCCATATATCTCCATATATCTCCATGTATCTCCATGTATCTCCATATATCTCCATGTATCTCCATATATCTCCATGTATCTCCATGTATCTCCATGTATCTCCATGTATCTCCATGTATCTCCATGTATCTCCATGTATCTCCATGTATCTCCATATATCTCCATGTATCTCCATGTATCTCCATGTATCTCCTCCATATATCTCCATGTATCTCCATGTATCTCCATGTATCTCCATGTATCTCCATGTATCTCCATGTATCTCCTCCATATATCTCCATGTATCTCCATGTATCTCCATGTATCTCCATGTATCTCCATGTATCTCCATGTATCTCCTCCATGTATCTCCATGTATCTCCATGTATCTCCTCCATATATCTCCATGTATCTCCATGTATCTCCATGTATCTCCTCCATGTATCTCCATGTATCTCCATGTATCTCCATATAACTCCATATATCTCCATGTATCTCCATGTATCTCCATGTCTCTCCATGTATCTCCATGTATCTCCTCCATGTATCTCCATATATCTCCATGTATCTCCATATATCTCCATGTATCTCCATGTATCTCCATGTATCTCCTCCATGTATCTCCATGTATCTCCATATATCTCCATATATCTCCATATATCTCCATATATCTCCATGTATCTCCATGTATCTCCATGTATCTCCATATATCTCCATATATCTCCATGTATCTCCATGTATCTCCTCCATGTATCTCCATATATCTCCATGTATCTCCATATATCTCCATGTATCTCCATATATCTCCATGTATCTCCATGTATCTCCTCCATGTATCTCCATGTATCTCCATGTATCTCCTCCATGTATCTCCATGTATCTCCATATATCTCCATGTATCTCCATGTATCTCCTCCATGTATCTCCATGTATCTCCTCCATGTATCTCCATATATCTCCATGTATCTCCATATATCTCCATGTATCTCCATGTATCTCCATGTATCTCCATGTATCTCCTCCATGTATCTCCATGTATCTCCATATATCTCCATGTATCTCCATGTATCTCCTCCATGTATCTCCATGTATCTCCTCCATGTATCTCCATATATCTCCATGTATCTCCATGTATCTCCATGTATCTCCATATATCTCCATGTCTCTCCTCCATATATCTCCATGTATCTCCATGTATCTCCATATATCTCCATGTATCTCCATATATCTCCGTGTATCTCCATGTATCTCCTCCATGTATCTCCATGTATCTCCTCCATGTATCTCCATGTATCTCCATGTATCTCCATGTATCTCCATGTATCTCCATGTATCTCCATATATCTCCATGTATCTCCATGTATCTCCATGTATCTCCATATATCTCCATGTATCTCCATATATCTCCATGTATCTCCATATATCTCCATATATCTCCATGTATCTCCATGTATCTCCATGTATCTCCATGTATCTCCATATATCTCCATGTATCTCCTCCATGTATCTCCATATATCTCCATGTATCTCCATGTATCTCCATGTATCTCCATATATCTCCATATATCTCCATGTATCTCCATGTATCTCCTCCATGTATCTCCATATATCTCCATATATCTCCATGTATCTCCATGTATCTCCATATATCTCCATGTATCTCCATATATCTCCGTGTATCTCCATGTATCTCCTCCATGTATCTCCATGTATCTCCTCCATGTATCTCCATGTATCTCCATATATCTCCATGTATCTCCATGTATCTCCATGTATCTCCTCCATGTATCTCCATGTATCTCCATGTATCTCCATGTATCTCCATGTATCTCCATGTATCTCCATGTATCTCCATATATCTCCATGTATCTCCATGTATCTCCATGTATCTCCATATATCTCCATGTATCTCCATGTATCTCCATGTATCTCCATGTATCTCCATGTATCTCCTCCATGTATCTCCATGTATCTCCATATATCTCCATGTATCTCCATGTATCTCCTCCATGTATCTCCATGTATCTCCTCCATGTATCTCCATATATCTCCATGTATCTCCATGTATCTCCATGTATCTCCATATATCTCCATGTATCTCCATGTATCTCCATGTATCTCCATATATCTCCATGTATCTCCATATATCTCCATGTATCTCCATATATCTCCATGTATCTCCATGTATCTCCATATATCTCCATGTATCTCCATATATCTCCATGTATCTCCATGTATCTCCATATATCTCCATGTATCTCCATGTATCTCCTCCATGTATCTCCATGTATCTCCTCCATGTATCTCCATGTATCTCCATATATCTCCATGTATCTCCTCCATGTATCTCCATGTATCTCCATGTATCTCCATGTATCTCCATGTATCTCCATGTATCTCCATATATCTCCATGTATCTCCATATATCTCCATGTATCTCCATGTATCTCCATGTATCTCCATGTATCTCCATGTATCTCCATATATCTCCATGTATCTCCTCCATGTATCTCCATATATCTCCATGTATCTCCATGTATCTCCATGTATCTCCTCCATGTATCTCCATGTATCTCCATGTATCTCCATGTATCTCCATATATCTCCATGTATCTCCATATATCTCCATGTATCTCCATATATCTCCATATATCTCCATGTATCTCCATGTATCTCCATGTATCTCCATGTATCTCCATATATCTCCATGTATCTCCTCCATGTATCTCCATATATCTCCATGTATCTCCATGTATCTCCATGTATCTCCATATATCTCCATATATCTCCATGTATCTCCATGTATCTCCTCCATATATCTCCATGTATCTCCATGTATCTCCATGTATCTCCATGTATCTCCTCCATGTATCTCCATGTATCTCCATGTATCTCCATATATCTCCATGTATCTCCATATATCTCCATGTATCTCCATATATCTCCATGTATCTCCATATATCTCCGTGTATCTCCATGTATCTCCATATATCTCCATGTATCTCCTCCATATATCTCCATGTATCTCCATGTATCTCCATGTATCTCCATGTATCTCCTCCATGTATCTCCATGTATCTCCATATATCTCCATGTATCTCCATGTATCTCCATGTATCTCCATGTATCTCCTCCATGTATCTCCATGTATCTCCATATATCTCCATGTATCTCCATGTATCTCCTCCATGTATCTCCATGTATCTCCTCCATGTATCTCCATATATCTCCATGTATCTCCATGTATCTCCATGTATCTCCATATATCTCCATGTCTCTCCTCCATATATCTCCATGTATCTCCATATATCTCCATATATCTCCATGTATCTCCATGTATCTCCATGTATCTCCATGTATCTCCTCCATGTATCTCCATGTATCTCCTCCATGTATCTCCATGTATCTCCATATATCTCCATGTATCTCCATGTATCTCCATGTATCTCCATATATCTCCATGTATCTCCATATATCTCCATGTATCTCCATATATCTCCATGTATCTCCATGTATCTCCATATATCTCCATGTATCTCCATGTATCTCCTCCATGTATCTCCATGTATCTCCTCCATGTATCTCCATGTATCTCCATATATCTCCATGTATCTCCTCCATGTATCTCCATGTATCTCCATGTATCTCCATGTATCTCCATGTATCTCCATGTATCTCCATATATCTCCATGTATCTCCATATATCTCCATGTATCTCCATGTATCTCCATGTATCTCCATGTATCTCCATGTATCTCCATATATCTCCATGTATCTCCTCCATGTATCTCCATATATCTCCATGTATCTCCATGTATCTCCATGTATCTCCATATATCTCCATATATCTCCATGTATCTCCATGTATCTCCTCCATATATCTCCATGTATCTCCATGTATCTCCATGTATCTCCATGTATCTCCTCCATGTATCTCCATGTATCTCCATGTATCTCCATGTATCTCCATATATCTCCATGTATCTCCATATATCTCCATGTATCTCCATATATCTCCATATATCTCCATGTATCTCCATGTATCTCCATGTATCTCCATGTATCTCCATATATCTCCATGTATCTCCATGTATCTCCATATATCTCCATGTATCTCCATGTATCTCCATGTATCTCCATATATCTCCATATATCTCCATGTATCTCCATGTATCTCCTCCATATATCTCCATGTATCTCCATGTATCTCCATGTATCTCCATGTATCTCCTCCATGTATCTCCATGTATCTCCATGTATCTCCATGTATCTCCATATATCTCCATGTATCTCCATATATCTCCATGTATCTCCATATATCTCCGTGTATCTCCATGTATCTCCATATATCTCCATGTATCTCCTCCATATATCTCCATGTATCTCCATGTATCTCCATGTATCTCCATGTATCTCCTCCATGTATCTCCATGTATCTCCATATATCTCCATGTATCTCCATGTATCTCCATGTATCTCCATGTATCTCCTCCATGTATCTCCATGTATCTCCATATATCTCCATGTATCTCCATGTATCTCCTCCATGTATCTCCATGTATCTCCTCCATGTATCTCCATATATCTCCATGTATCTCCATGTATCTCCATGTATCTCCATATATCTCCATGTCTCTCCTCCATATATCTCCATGTATCTCCATGTATCTCCATATATCTCCATGTATCTCCATATATCTCCGTGTATCTCCATGTATCTCCTCCATGTATCTCCATGTATCTCCTCCATGTATCTCCATGTATCTCCATATATCTCCATGTATCTCCATGTATCTCCATGTATCTCCATATATCTCCATGTATCTCCATATATCTCCATGTATCTCCATATATCTCCATGTATCTCCATGTATCTCCATATATCTCCATGTATCTCCATGTATCTCCTCCATGTATCTCCATGTATCTCCTCCATGTATCTCCATGTATCTCCATATATCTCCATGTATCTCCATGTATCTCCATGTATCTCCATATATCTCCATGTCTCTCCTCCATATATCTCCATGTATCTCCATATATCTCCATGTATCTCCATATATCTCCGTGTATCTCCATGTATCTCCTCCATGTATCTCCATGTATCTCCTCCATGTATCTCCATATATCTCCATATATCTCCATGTATCTCCATGTATCTCCATGTCTCTCCATGTATCTCCATGTATCTCCTCCATGTATCTCCATATATCTCCATGTATCTCCATATATCTCCATGTATCTCCTTGTATCTCCATGTATCTCCATGTATCTCCATGTATCTCCATATATCTCCATATATCTCCATATATCTCCATATATCTCCATATATCTCCATATATCTCCATGTATCTCCATGTATCTCCTCCATGTATCTCCATATATCTCCATATATCTCCATGTATCTCCATGTATCTCCATGTATCTCCATATATCTCCATGTATCTCCATATATCTCCGTGTATCTCCATGTATCTCCTCCATGTATCTCCATGTATCTCCATATATCTCCATGTATCTCCATATATCTCCATATATCTCCATGTATCTCCATGTATCTCCATGTATCTCCATGTATCTCCATGTATCTCCATATATCTCCATGTATCTCCATATATCTCCATGTATCTCCATATATCTCCATGTATCTCCATGTATCTCCATGTATCTCCATGTATCTCCTCCATGTATCTCCATGTATCTCCATATATCTCCATGTATCTCCATGTATCTCCTCCATGTATCTCCATGTATCTCCTCCATGTATCTCCATATATCTCCATGTATCTCCATGTATCTCCATATATCTCCATATATCTCCATATATCTCCATGTATCTCCATATATCTCCATGTATCTCCATATATCTCCATGTATCTCCATGTATCTCCATATATCTCCATATATCTCCATATATCTCCATGTATCTCCTCCATGTATCTCCATGTATCTCCATGTATCTCCATATATCTCCATGTATCTCCTCCATGTATCTCCATATATCTCCATGTATCTCCATGTATCTCCATGTATCTCCATATATCTCCATATATCTCCATGTATCTCCATGTATCTCCTCCATGTATCTCCATATATCTCCATATATCTCCATGTATCTCCATATATCTCCGTGTATCTCCATGTATCTCCTCCATGTATCTCCATGTATCTCCTCCATGTATCTCCATGTATCTCCATATATCTCCATGTATCTCCATGTATCTCCATGTATCTCCATATATCTCCATGTATCTCCATGTATCTCCATGTATCTCCATATATCTCCATGTATCTCCATATATCGCCATGTATCTCCATATATCTCCATGTATCTCCATGTATCTCCATGTATCTCCATGTATCTCCATGTATCTCCTCCATGTATCTCCATGTATCTCCATATATCTCCGTGTATCTCCATGTATCTCCTCCATGTATCTCCATGTATCTCCATATATCTCCGTGTATCTCCATGTATCTCCTCCATGTATCTCCATGTATCTCCTCCATGTATCTCCATGTATCTCCTCCATGTATCTCCATGTATCTCCATGTATCTCCATGTATCTCCATGTATCTCCATATATCTCCATGTCTCTCCTCCATATATCTCCATGTATCTCCATGTATCTCCATATATCTCCATGTATCTCCATATATCTCCGTGTATCTCCATGTATCTCCTCCATGTATCTCCATGTATCTCCTCCATGTATCTCCATATATCTCCATATATCTCCATGTATCTCCATATATCTCCGTGTATCTCCATGTATCTCCTCCATGTATCTCCATGTATCTCCTCCATGTATCTCCATGTATCTCCATATATCTCCATGTATCTCCATGTATCTCCATGTATCTCCATATATCTCCATGTATCTCCATGTATCTCCATGTATCTCCATATATCTCCATGTATCTCCATATATCGCCATGTATCTCCATATATCTCCATGTATCTCCATGTATCTCCATGTATCTCCATGTATCTCCATGTATCTCCTCCATGTATCTCCATGTATCTCCATATATCTCCGTGTATCTCCATGTATCTCCTCCATATATCTCCATGTATCTCCATATATCTCCGTGTATCTCCATGTATCTCCTCCATGTATCTCCATGTATCTCCTCCATGTATCTCCATGTATCTCCTCCATGTATCTCCATGTATCTCCATGTATCTCCATGTATCTCCATGTATCTCCATATATCTCCATGTCTCTCCTCCATATATCTCCATGTATCTCCATGTATCTCCATATATCTCCATGTATCTCCATATATCTCCGTGTATCTCCATGTATCTCCTCCATGTATCTCCATGTATCTCCTCCATGTATCTCCATGTATCTCCATATATCTCCATGTATCTCCATGTATCTCCATATATCTCCATGTATCTCCATGTATCTCCATGTATCTCCATATATCTCCATGTATCTCCATGTATCTCCATGTATCTCCTCCATGTATCTCCATGTATCTCCTCCATGTATCTCCATATATCTCCATGTATCTCCATGTATCTCCATGTATCTCCATATATCTCCATGTATCTCCATGTATCTCCATATATCTCCATGTATCTCCATGTATCTCCATGTATCTCCTCCATGTATCTCCATGTATCTCCTCCATGTATCTCCATATATCTCCATGTATCTCCTCCATATATCTCCATGTATCTCCATGTATCTCCATATATCTCCATGTATCTCCATATATCTCCATATATCTCCATGTATCTCCCTGTATCTCCTCCATGTATCTCCATGTATCTCCATGTATCTCCATGTATCTCCATGTATCTCCATGTATCTCCATGTATCTCCATGTATCTCCATGTATCTCCATGTATCTCCATATATCTCCATGTATCTCCATGTATCTCCATGTATCTCCATATATCTCCATGTCTCTCCATGTATCTCCATGTATCTCCTCCATGTATCTCCATGTATCTCCATGTATCTCCATATATCTCCATGTCTCTCCATGTCTCTCCATGTATCTCCATGTATCTCCATATATCTCCATATATCTCCATATATCTCCATATATCTCCATGTATCTCCATGTATCTCCTCCATGTATCTCCATGTATCTCCATGTATCTCCATGTATCTCCATGTATCTCCATGTATCTCCATATATCTCCATGTATCTCCATGTATCTCCATGTATCTCCATGTATCTCCATGTATCTCCATATATCTCCATGTCTCTCCATGTATCTCCATGTATCTCCATGTATCTCCATGTATCTCCATGTATCTCCATATATCTCCATGTCTCTCCATGTCTCTCCATGTATCTCCATGTCTCTCCATATATCTCCATGTATCTCCATGTATCTCCTCCATGTATCTCCATGTATCTCCATGTATCTCCATATATCTCCATGTATCTCCATGTATCTCCATGTATCTCCATGTATCTCCATATATCTCCATATATCTCCATATATCTCCATATATCTCCATGTATCTCCATGTATCTCCTCCATGTATCTCCATGTATCTCCATGTATCTCCATGTATCTCCATATATCTCCATGTATCTCCATGTATCTCCATGTATCTCCATGTATCTCCATGTATCTCCATATATCTCCATGTATCTCCATGTCTCTCCATGTATCTCCATGTATCTCCTCCATGTATCTCCATATATCTCCATGTATCTCCATATATCTCCATGTATCTCCTTGTATCTCCATGTATCTCCATGTATCTCCATATATCTCCATATATCTCCATATATCTCCATATATCTCCATGTATCTCCATATATCTCCATATATCTCCATGTATCTCCATGTATCTCCATGTATCTCCATGTATCTCCATGTATCTCCATATATCTCCATGTATCTCCATGTATCTCCATGTATCTCCATGTATCTCCATGTATCTCCTCCATGTATCTCCATGTATCTCCATATATCTCCATATATCTCCATGTATCTCCATATATCTCCATGTATCTCCATATATCTCCATGTCTCTCCATGTATCTCCATGTATCTCCTCCATGTATCTCCATGTATCTCCATGTATCTCCATATATCTCCATGTATCTCCATATATCTCCATGTATCTCCATGTATCTCCTCCATGTATCTCCATGTATCTCCTCCATGTATCTCCATATATCTCCATGTATCTCCATATATCTCCATGTATCTCCATGTATCTCCATGTATCTCCATGTATCTCCATATATCTCCATGTCTCTCCTCCATATATCTCCATGTATCTCCATATATCTCCATGTATCTCCATATATCTCCGTGTATCTCCATGTATCTCCTCCATGTATCTCCATGTATCTCCTCCATGTATCTCCATGTATCTCCATATATCTCCATGTATCTCCATGTATCTCCATGTATCTCCATATATCTCCATGTATCTCCATGTATCTCCATGTATCTCCATATATCTCCATGTATCTCCATATATCTCCATGTATCTCCATATATCTCCATATATCTCCATGTATCTCCATGTATCTCCATGTATCTCCATGTATCTCCATGTATCTCCATGTATCTCCATATATCTCCATGTATCTCCATATATCTCCATGTATCTCCATATATCTCCATGTATCTCCATGTATCTCCATGTATCTCCATGTATCTCCTCCATGTATCTCCATGTATCTCCATATATCTCCATGTATCTCCATGTATCTCCTCCATGTATCTCCATGTATCTCCTCCATGTATCTCCATATATCTCCATATATCTCCATGTATCTCCATATATCTCCATGTATCTCCATGTATCTCCATGTATCTCCATATATCTCCATATATCTCCATATATCTCCATGTATCTCCTCCATGTATCTCCATGTATCTCCATGTATCTCCATATATCTCCATGTATCTCCTCCATGTATCTCCATATATCTCCATGTATCTCCATGTATCTCCATGTATCTCCATATATCTCCATATATCTCCATGTATCTCCATGTATCTCCTCCATGTATCTCCATATATCTCCATATATCTCCATGTATCTCCATATATCTCCGTGTATCTCCATGTATCTCCTCCATGTATCTCCATGTATCTCCATGTATCTCCATATATCTCCATGTATCTCCTCCATGTATCTCCATGTATCTCCATATATCTCCATGTATCTCCATGTATCTCCATGTATCTCCATATATCTCCATGTATCTCCATGTATCTCCATATATCTCCATATATCTCCATGTATCTCCATATATCTCCATATATCTCCATGTATCTCCTCCATGTATCTCCATGTATCTCCATGTATCTCCATATATCTCCATGTATCTCCTCCATGTATCTCCATGTATCTCCATATATCTCCATGTATCTCCATGTATCTCCATGTATCTCCATATATCTCCATGTATCTCCATGTATCTCCATGTATCTCCATATATCTCCATGTATCTCCATATATCGCCATGTATCTCCATATATCTCCATGTATCTCCATGTATCTCCATGTATCTCCATGTATCTCCATGTATCTCCTCCATGTATCTCCATGTATCTCCATATATCTCCATGTATCTCCATGTATCTCCTCCATGTATCTCCATGTATCTCCTCCATGTATCTCCATGTATCTCCATGTATCTCCATGTATCTCCATGTATCTCCATATATCTCCATGTCTCTCCTCCATATATCTCCATGTATCTCCATGTATCTCCATATATCTCCATGTATCTCCATATATCTCCGTGTATCTCCATGTATCTCCTCCATGTATCTCCATGTATCTCCTCCATGTATCTCCATGTATCTCCATATATCTCCATGTATCTCCATGTATCTCCATGTATCTCCATATATCTCCATGTATCTCCATATATCTCCATGTATCTCCATGTATCTCCATATATCTCCATGTATCTCCATGTATCTCCTCCATGTATCTCCATGTATCTCCTCCATGTATCTCCATATATCTCCATGTATCTCCATGTATCTCCATGTATCTCCATATATCTCCATGTCTCTCCTCCATATATCTCCATGTATCTCCATGTATCTCCATATATCTCCATGTATCTCCATATATCTCCGTGTATCTCCATGTATCTCCTCCATGTATCTCCATGTATCTCCATATATCTCCATGTATCTCCATGTATCTCCATGTATCTCCATATATCTCCATGTATCTCCATGTATCTCCATGTATCTCCTCCATGTATCTCCATGTATCTCCTCCATGTATCTCCATATATCTCCATGTATCTCCATGTATCTCCATGTATCTCCATATATCTCCATGTATCTCCATGTATCTCCCTGTATCTCCTCCATGTATCTCCATGTATCTCCATGTATCTCCTCCATGTATCTCCATGTATCTCCTCCATGTATCTCCATATATCTCCATGTATCTCCTCCATATATCTCCATGTATCTCCATGTATCTCCATATATCTCCATGTATCTCCATATATCTCCATATATCTCCATGTATCTCCCTGTATCTCCTCCATGTATCTCCATGTATCTCCATGTATCTCCATGTATCTCCATGTATCTCCATGTATCTCCATGTATCTCCATGTATCTCCATGTATCTCCATGTATCTCCATATATCTCCATGTATCTCCATGTATCTCCATGTATCTCCATATATCTCCATGTCTCTCCATGTATCTCCATGTATCTCCTCCATGTATCTCCATGTATCTCCATGTATCTCCATATATCTCCATGTCTCTCCATGTCTCTCCATGTATCTCCATGTATCTCCATATATCTCCATATATCTCCATATATCTCCATATATCTCCATGTATCTCCATGTATCTCCTCCATGTATCTCCATGTATCTCCATGTATCTCCATGTATCTCCATGTATCTCCATATATCTCCATGTATCTCCATGTATCTCCATGTATCTCCATGTATCTCCATGTATCTCCATATATCTCCATGTATCTCCATGTATCTCCATGTATCTCCATGTATCTCCATGTATCTCCATATATCTCCATGTCTCTCCATGTATCTCCATGTATCTCCATGTATCTCCATGTATCTCCATGTATCTCCATATATCTCCATGTCTCTCCATGTCTCTCCATGTATCTCCATGTCTCTCCATATATCTCCATGTATCTCCATGTATCTCCTCCATGTATCTCCATGTATCTCCATGTATCTCCATGTATCTCCATATATCTCCATGTATCTCCATGTATCTCCATGTATCTCCATGTATCTCCATGTATCTCCATATATCTCCATATATCTCCATATATCTCCATATATCTCCATGTATCTCCATGTATCTCCTCCATGTATCTCCATGTATCTCCATGTATCTCCATGTATCTCCATATATCTCCATGTATCTCCATGTATCTCCATGTATCTCCATGTATCTCCATGTATCTCCATATATCTCCATGTATCTCCATGTATCTCCATGTATCTCCATGTATCTCCATGTATCTCCATATATCTCCATGTATCTCCATGTATCTCCATGTATCTCCATGTATCTCCATGTATCTCCTCCATGTATCTCCATGTATCTCCATATATCTCCATATATCTCCATGTATCTCCATATATCTCCATGTATCTCCATATATCTCCATGTCTCTCCATGTATCTCCATGTATCTCCTCCATGTATCTCCATGTATCTCCATGTATCTCCATGTATCTCCTCCATGTATCTCCATGTATCTCCATATATCTCCATGTATCTCCATATATCTCCATGTATCTCCATGTATCTCCATGTATCTCCTCCATGTATCTCCATGTATCTCCTCCATGTATCTCCATATATCTCCATGTATCTCCATATATCTCCATGTATCTCCATGTATCTCCATGTATCTCCATGTATCTCCATATATCTCCATGTCTCTCCTCCATATATCTCCATGTATCTCCATATATCTCCATGTATCTCCATATATCTCCGTGTATCTCCATGTATCTCCTCCATGTATCTCCATGTATCTCCTCCATGTATCTCCATGTATCTCCATATATCTCCATGTATCTCCATGTATCTCCATGTATCTCCATATATCTCCATGTATCTCCATGTATCTCCATGTATCTCCATATATCTCCATGTATCTCCATATATCTCCATGTATCTCCATATATCTCCATATATCTCCATGTATCTCCATGTATCTCCATGTATCTCCATGTATCTCCTCCATGTATCTCCATGTATCTCCATATATCTCCATGTATCTCCATATATCTCCATGTATCTCCATATATCTCCATATATCTCCATGTATCTCCATGTATCTCCTCCATGTATCTCCATGTATCTCCATATATCTCCATGTATCTCCATGTATCTCCTCCATGTATCTCCATGTATCTCCTCCATGTATCTCCATATATCTCCATGTATCTCCATGTATCTCCATGTATCTCCATATATCTCCATGTCTCTCCTCCATATATCTCCATGTATCTCCATGTATCTCCATATATCTCCATGTATCTCCATATATCTCCATATATCTCCATGTATCTCCCTGTATCTCCTCCATGTATCTCCATGTATCTCCATGTATCTCCATGTATCTCCATGTATCTCCATGTATCTCCATGTATCTCCATATATCTCCATGTCTCTCCATGTCTCTCCATGTATCTCCATGTCTCTCCATATATCTCCATGTATCTCCATGTATCTCCTCCATGTATCTCCATGTATCTCCATGTATCTCCATGTATCTCCATGTATCTCCATATATCTCCATGTATCTCCATGTATCTCCATGTATCTCCATATATCTCCATGTATCTCCATGTATCTCCATGTATCTCCATGTATCTCCATGTATCTCCATATATCTCCATGTATCTCCATATATCTCCATGTATCTCCATATATCTCCATATATCTCCATGTCTCTCCATGTATCTCCATGTCTCTCCATATATCTCCATGTATCTCCATGTATCTCCTCCATGTATCTCCATGTATCTCCATGTATCTCCATGTATCTCCATGTATCTCCATATATCTCCATGTATCTCCATGTATCTCCATGTATCTCCATATATCTCCATGTATCTCCATGTATCTCCATATATCTCCATGTATCTCCATGTATCTCCTCCATGTATCTCCATGTATCTCCTCCATGTATCTCCATATATCTCCATGTATCTCCATGTATCTCCATGTATCTCCATATATCTCCATGTCTCTCCTCCATATATCTCCATGTATCTCCATGTATCTCCATATATCTCCATGTATCTCCATATATCTCCATATATCTCCATGTATCTCCCTGTATCTCCTCCATGTATCTCCATGTATCTCCATGTATCTCCATGTATCTCCATGTATCTCCATGTATCTCCATGTATCTCCATATATCTCCATGTCTCTCCATGTCTCTCCATGTATCTCCATGTCTCTCCATATATCTCCATGTATCTCCATGTATCTCCTCCATGTATCTCCATGTATCTCCATGTATCTCCATGTATCTCCATATATCTCCATGTATCTCCATGTATCTCCTCCATGTATCTCCATGTATCTCCATGTATCTCCATGTATCTCCATGTATCTCCATGTATCTCCATATATCTCCATATATCTCCATGTATCTCCCTGTATCTCCTCCATGTATCTCCATGTATCTCCATGTATCTCCATGTATCTCCATGTATCTCCATGTATCTCCATGTATCTCCATATATCTCCATGTCTCTCCTCCATATATCTCCATGTATCTCCATATATCTCCATGTATCTCCATATATCTCCGTGTATCTCCATGTATCTCCTCCATGTATCTCCATGTATCTCCTCCATGTATCTCCATGTATCTCCATATATCTCCATGTATCTCCATGTATCTCCATGTATCTCCATATATCTCCATGTATCTCCATGTATCTCCATGTATCTCCATATATCTCCATGTATCTCCATATATCTCCATGTATCTCCATATATCTCCATATATCTCCATGTATCTCCATGTATCTCCATGTATCTCCATGTATCTCCTCCATGTATCTCCATGTATCTCCATATATCTCCATGTATCTCCATATATCTCCATGTATCTCCATATATCTCCATATATCTCCATGTATCTCCATGTATCTCCTCCATGTATCTCCATGTATCTCCATATATCTCCATGTATCTCCATGTATCTCCTCCATGTATCTCCATGTATCTCCTCCATGTATCTCCATATATCTCCATGTATCTCCATGTATCTCCATGTATCTCCATATATCTCCATGTCTCTCCTCCATATATCTCCATGTATCTCCATGTATCTCCATATATCTCCATGTATCTCCATATATCTCCATATATCTCCATGTATCTCCCTGTATCTCCTCCATGTATCTCCATGTATCTCCATGTATCTCCATGTATCTCCATGTATCTCCATGTATCTCCATGTATCTCCATATATCTCCATGTCTCTCCATGTCTCTCCATGTATCTCCATGTCTCTCCATATATCTCCATGTATCTCCATGTATCTCCTCCATGTATCTCCATGTATCTCCATGTATCTCCATGTATCTCCATGTATCTCCATATATCTCCATGTATCTCCATGTATCTCCATGTATCTCCATATATCTCCATGTATCTCCATGTATCTCCATGTATCTCCATGTATCTCCATGTATCTCCATATATCTCCATGTATCTCCATATATCTCCATGTATCTCCATATATCTCCATATATCTCCATGTCTCTCCATGTATCTCCATGTCTCTCCATATATCTCCATGTATCTCCATGTATCTCCTCCATGTATCTCCATGTATCTCCATGTATCTCCATGTATCTCCATGTATCTCCATATATCTCCATGTATCTCCATGTATCTCCATGTATCTCCATATATCTCCATGTATCTCCATGTATCTCCATATATCTCCATGTATCTCCATGTATCTCCTCCATGTATCTCCATGTATCTCCTCCATGTATCTCCATATATCTCCATGTATCTCCATGTATCTCCATGTATCTCCATATATCTCCATGTCTCTCCTCCATATATCTCCATGTATCTCCATGTATCTCCATATATCTCCATGTATCTCCATATATCTCCATATATCTCCATGTATCTCCCTGTATCTCCTCCATGTATCTCCATGTATCTCCATGTATCTCCATGTATCTCCATGTATCTCCATGTATCTCCATGTATCTCCATATATCTCCATGTCTCTCCATGTCTCTCCATGTATCTCCATGTCTCTCCATATATCTCCATGTATCTCCATGTATCTCCTCCATGTATCTCCATGTATCTCCATGTATCTCCATGTATCTCCATATATCTCCATATATCGCCATGTATCTCCATGTATCTCCATATATCTCCATGTATCTCCATGTATCTCCTCCATGTATCTCCATGTATCTCCATGTATCTCCATGTATCTCCATGTATCTCCATGTATCTCCATGTATCTCCATGTATCTCCTCCATGTATCTCCATGTATCTCCATATATCTCCATATATCTCCATATATCTCCATGTCTCTCCATGTATCTCCATATATCTCCATATATCTCCATGTATCTCCATGTATCTCCATATATCTCCATATATCTCCATGTATCTCCATGTATCTCCATGTATCTCCATGTATCTCCTCCATATATCTCCATGTATCTCCATGTATCTCCATGTATCTCCATGTATCTCCTCCATATATCTCCATGTATCTCCATGTATCTCCATGTCTCTCCATATATCTCCATGTATCTCCATGTATCTCCATGTATCTCCATGTATCTCCATGTATGTCCATGTATGTCCGTATACCTCTGTCCCCCCGCAGTCCCGCCGCAGTCGGTGTCCATCCCAGCCCTATATCTCCATATACGCCCATATATCCCCATATACCCCCATATGTCTCTGTCCCCCCCCCGCAGTCCCGCCGCAGTCGGTGTCCATCCCAGCCCTATATCTCCATATACCCCCGTATACCCCCATATATCCCCATATACCCCCATATGTCTCTGTCCCCCCCCGCAGTCCCGCCGCAGTCGGTGTCCATCCCAGCCCTATATCCCCATATACCCCCATATACCCCCATATGTC
>NW_024095997.1:105249-202413 GCF_016699485.2 Gallus gallus | reverse complement strand
CCAGTCCCATACTGGCCCCTTACTGGTGTGCCGGGTGCCTCCCAGTCCCTTACTGGTCCCCTCCCAGTCCCTTACTGGTGTGACTGGTCCCTTACTGTTGTGACCAGCCCCTCCCAGTCCCATACTGGTCCCCTCCCAGTCCCGTACTGGTCCCTTACTGTTGTGACCAGTCCCTCCCAGTCCCTTACTGGTCCCCTCCCAGTCCCTTACTGGTGTGACCAGTCCCTCCCAGTGCCGTACTGGCCCCTTACTGGTGTGACCAGTCCCTCCCAGTGCCGTACTGGCCCCTTACTGTTGTGACCAGTCCCTCCCAGTGCCGTACTGGCCCCTTACTGGTGTGACCAGTCCCTCCCAGTGCCGTACTGGCCCCTTACAGGTGTGACCAGTCCCTCCCAGTGCCGTACTGGCCCCTTACTGTTGTGACCAGTCCCGTACTGGCCCCTTACTGGTGTGACCAGTCCCTCGCAGTGCCGTACTGGCCCCTTACTGGTGTTCCGCTGCGCAGGCCGCCATGCCCGCCCCCGCGGAGCTGTCGGAGTTCGGAGCGGCGGCGCCGTTCCTGCGGAAGTCGGAGCAGGAGCGCCTGGCGGCGCAGACGCGGCCGTTCGATCTGAAGCGCGACATCTTCGTCCCCGACGAGCGCGAGGAGTTCGTCAAAGCCACCATCGTGTCCCGCGACGGACCCACAGTCACCGCGCACACCGAGCACGGCAAGGTCAGCCGGCAGCGCGACCGACACCGCCCCGGCCCCCAAACCGTCCCAATGGGAACAAATCCGACCCTAAATGATCCAGTGGGAGCAAATCCAACCATAAATGGTCCCAATGGGACCAAATCCGACCCCAAACCGTCCCAATGGGACCAAATCCGACCATCAGTGGTCCCAATGGGACCAAAACCGACCATCAATGGTCCCAATGGGAGCAAATCCGACCCTAAATGGTCCCAGTGGGAGCAAATCCAACACCAAATGGCCCCAATGGGACCAAATCCAACCCTAAATGGTCCCAATGGGACCAAATCTGCTCATAAATGGTCCAAATGGGACCAAATCCAACCCCAAACCATCCCAGTGGGATCAAATCCGACCCTAAATGGTCCCAGTGGGATCAAATCCAACCCCAAATGGTCTGAATGGGACCAAATCCGACCCTAAATGGTCCCAATGGGACCAAATCCGACCATCAATGGTTCCTATGGGACCAAATCCGACCATCAATGGTCCCAATGGGAGCAAATTAGACCCTAAATGGTCCCAGTGGGAGCAAATCCGACCCTAAATGGTCCCAGTGGGAGCAAATCCGACCCCAAATGGTCCCAGTGGGAGCAAATCCGACCATCAGTGGTCCCAATGGGACCAAATCCGACCCTCAATGGTCCCAATGGGACCAAATCCGACCCTCAATGGTCCCAATGGGACCAAATCTGCTCCTAAATGGTCCAAATGGGACCAAATCCAACCCCAAACCATCCCAGTGGGATCAAATCCGACCCTAAATGGTCCCAGTGGGATCAAATCCGACCCCAAATGGTCTGAATGGGACCAAATCCGACCCTAAATGGTCCCAATGGGACCAAATCCGACCATCAATGGTTCCTATGGGACCAAATCCGACCATCAATGGTCCCAATGGGAGCAAATTAGACCCTAAATGGTCCCAGTGGGAGCAAATCCGACCCCAAATGGTCCCAGTGGGAGCAAATCCGACCTTAAATGGTCCCAATGGGACCAAATCGGACCCTAAATGGTCCCAATGGGACCAAATCCGACCATCAATGGTCCCAATGGGAGCAAATTAGACCCTAAATGGTCCCAGTGGGATCAAATCCAACCCCAAATGGTCTGAATGGGACCAAATCCGACCCTAAATGGTCCGAATGGGACCAAATCTGCTCCTAAATGGTCCAAATGGGACCAAATCCAACCCCAAACCATCCCAGTGGGATCAAATCCGACCCTAAATGGTCCCAGTGGGATCAAATCCAACCCCAAATGGTCTGAATGGGACCAAATCCGACCCTAAATGGTCCCAATGGGACCAAATCCGACCATCAATGGTTCCTATGGGACCAAATCCGACCATCAATGGTCCCAATGGGAGCAAATTAGACCCTAAATGGTCCCAGTGGGAGCAAATCCGACCCCAAATGGTCCCAGTGGGAGCAAATCCGACCCTAAATGGTCCCAATGGGACCAAATCCGACCATCAATGGTCCCAATGGGAGCAAATCCGACCCCTAAATGGTCCCAATGGGACCAAATCCGACCATCAATGGTCCCAGTGGGACCAAATCCGACCCTAAATGGTCCCAATGGGAGCAAATTAGACCCTAAATGGTCCCAATGGGACCAAATCCGACCCCAAATGGTCCGAGTGGGATCAAATCAGACCCCAAATGGTCCCAGGGGGAGCAAATCCAACCCCTAAATGGTCCCAATGGGACCAAATCCGACCATCAATGGTCCCAATGGGACCAAATCTGACCCCAAATGGTCCCAGTGGGAGCAAATCCGACCCCAAATGGTCCCAATGGGACCAAATCCGACCCCAAACCGTCCCAATGGGACCAAATCTGACCCTCAATGGTCCCAATGAGACCAAATCCGACCATCAATGGTCCCAATGGGACCAAATCGGACCCTAAATGGTCCCAATGGGACCAAATCCAACCATCAGTGGTCCCAATGGGACCAAATCCGACCATAAATAGTCCCAATGGGAGCAAATCCGACCCCCTAAATGGTCCCAATGGGACCAAATCCGACCCTAAATAGTCCCAATGGGAGCAAATCCGACCCTAAATGGTCCCAGTGGGATCAAATCCGACCCTAAATAGTCCCAGTGGGATCAAATCCAACCCTAAATGGTCCCAATGGGACCAAATCTGCTCATAAATGGTCCAAATGGGACCAAATCCAACCCCAAACCATCCCAGTGGGATCAAATCCGACCCTAAATGGTCCCAGTGGGATCAAATCCAACCCCAAATGGTCTGAATGGGACCAAATCCGACCCTAAATGGTCCCAATGGGACCAAATCCGACCATCAATGGTTCCTATGGGACCAAATCCAACCATCAATGGTCCCAATGGGAGCAAATTAGACCCTAAATGGTCCCAGTGGGAGCAAATCCAACCCTAAATGGTCCCAGTGGGAGCAAATCCGACCCCAAATGGTCCCAGTGGGAGCAAATCCGACCTTAAATGGTCCCAATGGGACCAAATCTGACCCCAAATGGTCCCAGTGGGATCAAATCAGACCCCAAATGGTCCCAGTGGGAGCAAATCCGACCATCAATGGTCCCAATGGGAGCAAATTAGACCCTAAATGGTCCCAGTGGGAGCAAATCTGACCCTAAATGGTCCCAGTGGGATCAAATCCAACACCAAATGGCCTGAATGGGACCAAATCCAACCCTAAATGGTCCCAGTGGGATCAAATCAGACCCCAAATGGTCCCAATGGGACCAAATCCGACCATAAATGGTCCCAATGGGACCAAATCGGACCCTAAATGGTCTGAATGGGACCAAATCCGACCCTAAATGGCCCCAGTGGGAGCAAATCTGCACCTAAATGGTCCAAATGGGACCAAATCCAACCCCTAAATGGTCCCAGTGGGATCAAATCGGACCCTAAATGGTCCGAGTGGGACCAAACCCGACCCCAAATGGTCCCAATGGGACCAAATCCAACCCCTAAATGGTCCCAATGGGACCAAATCCGACCCTAAATGGTCCCAGTGGGACCAAATCCGACCATCAGTGGTCCCCATGGGACCAAATCGGACCCTAAATGGTCCCCATGGGACCAAATCCGACCATCAATGGTCCCAATGGGACCAAATCCGACCATCAATGGTCCCAGTGGGAGCAAATCAGACCCTAAATGGTCCCAGTGGGAGCAAATCAGACCCTAAATGGTCCCAATCGGACCAAATCCGACCCTAAATGGTCCCAGTGGGATCAAATCCAACCCCAAATGGTCTGAATGGGACCAAATCCGACCCTAAATGGTCCCAATGGGACCAAATCCAACCCTAAATGGTTCCTATGGGACCAAATCCAACCATCAATGGTCCCAATGGGAGCAAATTAGACCCTAAATGGTCCCAGTGGGAGCAAATCCAACCCTAAATGGTCCCAGTGGGAGCAAATCCGACCCCAAATGGTCCCAGTGGGAGCAAATCCGACCTTAAATGGTCCCAATGGGACCAAATCTGACCCCAAATGGTCCCAGTGGGATCAAATCAGACCCCAAATGGTCCCAGTGGGAGCAAATCCGACCATCAATGGTCCCAATGGGAGCAAATTAGACCCTAAATGGTCCCAGTGGGAGCAAATCTGACCCTAAATGGTCCCAGTGGGATCAAATCCAACACCAAATGGCCTGAATGGGACCAAATCCAACCCTAAATGGTCCCAGTGGGATCAAATCAGACCCCAAATGGTCCCAATGGGACCAAATCCGACCATAAATGGTCCCAATGGGACCAAATCGGACCCTAAATGGTCTGAATGGGACCAAATCCGACCCTAAATGGCCCCAGTGGGAGCAAATCTGCACCTAAATGGTCCAAATGGGACCAAATCCAACCCCTAAATGGTCCCAGTGGGATCAAATCGGACCCCAAATGGTCCGAGTGGGACCAAACCCGACCCCAAATGGTCCCAATGGGACCAAATCCAACCCCTAAATGGTCCCAATGGGACCAAATCCGACCCTAAATGGTCCCAGTGGGACCAAATCCGACCATCAGTGGTCCCCATGGGACCAAATCGGACCCTAAATGGTCCCCATGGGACCAAATCCGACCATCAATGGTCCCAATGGGACCAAATCCGACCATCAATGGTCCCAGTGGGAGCAAATCAGACCCTAAATGGTCCCAGTGGGAGCAAATCAGACCCTAAATGGTCCCAATCGGACCAAATCCGACCCTAAATGGTCCCAGTGGGAGCAAATCCGACCCTAAATGGTCCCAATGGGACCAAATCCGACCATCAGTGGTCCCAATGGGACCAAATCCGACCCCTAAATGGTCACAATGGGACCAAATCCGACCATCAGTGGTCCCATTGGGACCAAATCCGACCCCTAAATGGTCCCAATGGGACCAAATCCGACCCTAAATGGTCCCAATGGGACCAAAACCGACCATCAATGGTCCCAATGGGAGCAAATTAGACCCTAAATGGTCCCAGTGGGAGCAAATCCGACCCTAAATGGTCCCAGTGGGAGCAAATCCGACCCTAAATGGTCCCAGTGGGAGCAAATCCGACCCCAAATGGTCCCAGTGGGAGCAAATCCGACCCTAAATGGTCCCAATGGGACCAAATCGGACCCTAAATGGTCCCAGTGGGACCAAATCCGACCATCAATGGTCCCAATGGGAGCAAATTAGACCCTAAATGGTCCCCATGGGACCAAATCCGACCATCAGTGGTCCCAATGGGAGCAAATCCGACCCTAAATGGTCCCAATGGGACCAAATCCGACCATCAATGGTCCCCAATGGGAGCAAATCCGACCCTAAATGGTCCCAATGGGACCAAATCCGACCATAAATGGTCCCAATGGGACCAAATCCGACCCCAAACCGTCCCAGTGGGATCAAATCCGACCCTAAATGGTCCCAGTGGGATCAAATCCAACACCAAATGGCCTGAATGGGACCAAATCCAACCCTAAATGGTCCCAGTGGGATGAAATCCGACCATCAATGGTCCCAATGGGAGCAAATCAGACCCCAAATGGTCCCAGTGGGAGCAAATCCGACCCTAAATGGTCCCAATGGGACCAAATCGGACCCTAAATGGTCCCAGTGGGATCAAATCAGACCCCAAATGGTCCCAGGGGGAGCAAATCCAACCCCTAAATGGTCCCAATGGGACCAAATCCGACCATCAATGGTCCCAATGGGACCAAATCCGACCCTAAATGGTCCCAATGGGACCAAATCAGACCCTAAATGGTCCGAGTGGGATCAAATCAGACCCCAAATGGTCCCAATGGGACCAAATCCGACCATCACTGGTCCCAATGGGACCAAATCCGACCCCAAACCGTCCGAATGGGACCAAATCCGACCATCAGTGGTCCCAATGGGACCAAATCCGACCATAAATGGTCCCAATGGGACCAAATCCGACCCTAAATGGTCTGAATGGGACCAAATCCAACCCTAAATGGTCCCAGTGGGATCAAATCAGACCCCAAATGGTCCCAGTGGGAGCAAATCCGACCATCAATGGTCCCAATGGGACCAAATCCGACCATCAATGGTCCCAATGGGAGCAAATCCGACCCTAAATGGTCCCAATGGGACCAAATCCGACCCCAAACCGTCCCAGTGGGATCAAATCCGACCCTAAATGGTCCCAGTGGGATCAAATCCAACACCAAATGGCCTGAATGGGACCAAATCCAACCCTAAATGGTCCCAGTGGGATGAAATCCGACCATCAATGGTCCCAATGGGAGCAAATCAGACCCCAAATGGTCCCAGTGGGAGCAAATCCGACCCTAAATGGTCCCAATGGGACCAAATCGGACCCTAAATGGTCCCAGTGGGATCAAATCAGACCCCAAATGGTCCCAGGGGGAGCAAATCCAACCCCTAAATGGTCCCAATGGGACCAAATCCGACCATCAATGGTCCCAATGGGACCAAATCCGACCCTAAATGGTCCCAATGGGACCAAATCAGACCCTAAATGGTCCGAGTGGGATCAAATCAGACCCCAAATGGTCCCAATGGGACCAAATCCGACCATCACTGGTCCCAATGGGACCAAATCTGACCCCTAAATGGTCCCAATGGGACCAAATCCGACCATCAGTGGTCCCAATGGGACCAAATCCGACCATAAATGGTCCCAATGGGACCAAATCCGACCCTAAATGGTCTGAATGGGACCAAATCCAACCCTAAATGGTCCCAGTGGGATCAAATCAGACCCCAAATGGTCCCAGTGGGAGCAAACCCGGCCATCAATGGTCCCAATGGGACCAAATCGGACCCTAAATAGTCCCAATGGGACCAAATCCACCCCTAAATGGTCCCAGTGGGATCAAATCTGACCCTAAATGGTCTGAATGGGACCAAATCCAACCCCAAATGGTCTCAATGCGACCAAATCTGCCCCCAAATGGTCCCAATGGGACCAAATCTGCCCCTAAATGGTCTGAATGGGACCAAACCCGACCCCAAATGGTCCCAGTGGGACCAAATCTGCCCCTAAAAGGTCCCAATGGGACCAAATCTCACCCTAAATGGTCTGAATGGGACCAAATCTGCCCCTAAATGGTCCAAATGGGACCAAATCCAACCCCAAATGGTCTGAATGGGACCAAACCCGACCCTAAATGGTCCGAATGGGACCAAATCAACCCCTAAATGGTCAGAATGGGACCAAATCTGCCCCTAAATGGTCCCAATGAGAACAAATCTGCCCCCAAATGGTCTGAATGGGACCAAATCCAACCCCAAATGGTCTGAATGGGACCACATCCGCCCCTAAATGATCTGAATGGGACTAAATCCGCCCCCAAATGATCCCAATGGGAAAAAATCTGCCCTTAAATGGTCTGAATGGGACCAAATCAACCCCTAAATGGTCTGAATGGGACCAAATCTGCCCCCAAATGATCTGAATGGGACCAAATCTGCCCCTAAATGGTCCGAATGGGACCAAATCCACCCCAAAATGGTTAGAATTGGACCAAATCAACACCAAAATGGACTGAATTGACACTTATCAGCCCCCAAATTGCCCAAATCCACCACAAAATGGTCAAAATTGGCCCAAATGAGCACCAGAGTGGCTATAATCAGCCCTGAAATGGTCAATATCCACCCCAAAATGGCGCAAATCGGCCCCAAAATGGTCAAAATCAGACCCCAAATGGTCAAAATTGGCCCAAATCAGCTCCAAAACAGCGAAAATCAGCCCCAGAATAGCCATAATCAACACCAGAATGATCAGAATCGGCCCAAATCAGCTCCAAAATTGGCCCAAATCAGTGCTGCAGTGGTCAGAATTGGCCCAAATGGGTCCTGAAATGGACAAAATCAGCTCCCAAATGGTCAAAATTGGACCAAATCATCTCCAAAATGGTTATAATCAGCACCAGAACGGTCAGAATTGACCCAAATGTGTCCCAAAATGGACGAAATCGGCCCCCAAATGGTGACATTTGGCCCAAATCAGTCCTCAAACGGCCCAAATTAACTCTGAAATGGTCAAAATCAGTCCCCAGGTGGCCCAAATCTGTCCAAATATTGCTCAAATTGGCCCCAAAATGTCTCAAATCAGCCCCCAAATGGTCAAAATTAGCCCGAATCAGCCCCAAAATGGCCAAAATCGGCCCCCAAAAGATCTGAATTGGTCCTGAAATGGCCCAAATCGACTCCAAAATGGCCCAAATCAGTCCCCAAATGGACGAAATCAGCAACAAGATGGCAAAAAAATGGCCAAATCAGCCCTGAAATTTTCCGTATCGGCCCCAAGATGATCCAAACCAGCCCTGAAATGGCTAAAATCAGCAACAAAATAGCCAAACCTGGCCCAAATCTGTCCCAAAATGGTCAAAATCAGCCTCAAAATGGCCGCGGTCAGTCCTGACTCAGCTCCAAAAGGCCCGAAGTCCCCCACACGTCTCTTCCATTGCCTTTGGGACGCCTAGAACCCCAAACACCTCCTCCATCACCCCTGGGACACACCTGGAACCCCCAAAATACCTCCTCCAAAATCCCATAGGATACCTAAACCCCAAATACCTCCTCCGTCACCTTCGGGACACCTAAAACCCCAAAAAACCTTCTCCAAAATCTCGTAGGGCACCTAGAACCCCAAATACCTTCTCCAAAATCCCATAGGGTATCCAGACCCCAAACACCTCCTCCATCACTCATGGGACACCCAGCCCTCAAATATGGCTTCCATCACCTCTGAGACACCTAGAACCCCTAAATACCTTCTCCAAAATCCTACTGGACATCTAGAACCCCAAATACCTCCTCCGTCACCTTTGGGACACCTAGAACCCCAAATACCTTCTCCAAAATCCCATAGGATATCCAGACCCCAAACACGTCCTCCATCACTCATGGGACACCCAGCCCTCAAATATGGCTTCCATCACCTTTGAGACACCTAGAACCCCTAAATGCCTTCTCCAAAATCTCGTAGGGCACCTAGAACCCCAAATATCTTCTCCAAAATCCCATAGGGTATCCAGACCCCGAACACCTCCATCACTCATGGGACAACCTAGAAACCCCCCCAGGTCCCTTCTCCCACATCCCACAGGACACCCTGACCCCATCGCTGCCCCATAGCTGCCCTACCCTCACCCCACAGCTTCCTCCCCCCACTTTTCTTCCCACGCAGACGGTGACGGTGAGGGAGGACCAAATCATGCAGCAGAACCCCCCGAAATTCGACCGCATTGAGGACATGGCCATGCTGACGTTCCTCCACGAGCCCGCCGTCCTCTACAACCTCAAGGAGCGCTACGCCTCCTGGATGATCTACGTGAGTCCTCCCAGCAGCCCCTGGGGTGACCCCACCACCCATAGGGTGACCCCATGACCCATAGGGTGACCCCACCACCCATAGGGTGGCTTCTTGGCGAAGATCTGAGTGGTTGTCTTTATCCCGGAGAGTTTGGGGCTCCTCGGATGTTGCAGTAGTCTTCCAGAGCTCTTGGGTCACCTAGAACTGGGACGTCCCATCCCCGGTCCCGTTAGACCACCTGGAACTGAGACGTTCCATCTCGAGTTCTTCTGGGACATCCAGAACCAGGAGAGCCCATGTCCAGACCCTGTGAGACACCTAGAACCGGGATGACCCACGTGTAGGCCCCTTGAGATACCTAGAACCAATATCTCAAGACCCTTTGGGCCACCTAGAAGTGGGGTGCCCATCTCCAGACCCCCTGAGACACCTAAAATCAAGATTGGAAGATCCTTTGGGCCACGAAGAAATGGGACAACCCATCTCCAGCTTCTTTGGGTTACCTAGAACTGGGATGTCCCTTGTTCAGACATCTTTGCAACACCTAGAACCAGGATGTCCCACTAGGGCTGAGAGCTCCAGACCCATCGGTCCACCTAGAACTGGGACAACCCTGTAGAACCAAGAGCTCCAGACCCATTGGCCCACCTAGAACTGGGATGTCCCAGTAGGACCAAGAGCTCTGGACCCATTGGTGCATCCAGAACCAGGATGTCCCACTAGGAATGCCTAGAACCAAGAGCTCTGGACTCATTGGCGCACCTAGAACCAGGATGTCCCAGTAGGACCAAGAGCTCTGGACCCATTGTTCCATCTAGAACCAGGATGTCCCACTAGGAACGCCTAGAACCAAAAGCTCCACATTCATTGGTGCACCTAGAACCGGAATGTCCCAGTAGGACCAAGAGCTCTGGACCCGTTGTTCCATCTAGAACCTGGATGTCCCACTAGGAATGCCTAGAGCCAAGAGCTCCACACCCATTGGGGCACCTAGAACTGGGGGTGTTCCACTAGGAATGCCTGGGACTAAGAGCTCCAAAGTCATTGGGCCGCCTGGAACCAGGATGTCCCACTAGGGCTGAGAGCTCCAGACCCATTGGTGCACATAGAACCGGGATGTCCCAGTAGGACCAAGAGCTCTGGACCTGTTGTTCCATCTAGAACCAGGTTGTCCCATTAGGAACACCTAGAACCAAAAGCTCCACAGCCATTGGGGCACCTAGAACTGGGACGACCCTGTAGAACCAAAAGCTCCAGACCCATTGGCACACCTAGAACCGGGATGTCCCAATAGGACCAAGAGCTCTGGACCCGTTGTTCCATCTAGAACCAGGATGTCCCACTCAGAACGCCTAGAACCAAGAGCTCCACACCCATTGGGGCACCTAGAACCGGGATGTCCCAGTAGGGCCAAGAGCTCTGGACCCACTGGTGTATCCAGAACCAGGATGTCCCACTAGGAACTCCTAGAACCAAAAGCTCCACACCCATTGGTGCACCTAGAACCGGGATGTCCCAATAGGACCAAGAGCTCTGGACCCATTGTTCCGTCTAGAACCAGATTGTCCCACTAGGAACGCCTAGAACCAAAAGCTCCACACCCACTGGGCACCTAGAACTGGGATGACCCTGTAGAACCAAGAGCTCCAGACCCATTGGTGCACCTAGAACCAGGATGTCCCAGTAGTGCCAAGAGCTCTGGACCCATTGGCGCATCCAGAACCAGGGATGTCAGCTGATGACCCCGACCCCCATCTCCTTCCCCAGACCTACTCGGGCCTCTTCTGCGTTACCGTCAACCCCTACAAGTGGCTGCCGGTATACAACGCTGAGGTGGTGGCCGCCTACCGGGGCAAGAAGCGGAGCGAAGCTCCTCCTCACATCTTCTCCATCTCAGATAACGCCTACCAGAACATGCTGACAGGTACGGACCTCCCCGGGGACATCCTCGGCCCCATAACTTCACCCCCGTCCCCTTTTTTGGGGGGGTCTGTGGGGCGGGAGGTGCAGCTGCAGGGTCTGATGTCGCCCTTCTCGTCCCATCAGATCGGGAGAACCAGTCCATCCTCATCACGTGAGTTCCACCCCACGTGTGGGGGCTGATCCCCCCCCCACCCCTCCGCCCCCCAACTCCACCTCCAAAACTCACTCCCACCGCCACCCCCCACCCCCAGCGGAGAATCCGGGGCGGGGAAGACCGTCAACACCAAAAGGGTCATCCAATACTTCGCCGTCATCGCTGCCATCGGCGACCGCGGCAAGAAGGAGACGGGGACGCCGGGGAAGGTGAGGGCTCCAAGGGGGCGTCTTTGGGTTCCGTCCGTCCGTCTGTCCACCATTTTGACTCCCATCGGCCTCTCCCCAGGGGACCCTGGAGGATCAAATCATCCAAGCCAACCCCGCCCTGGAGGCCTTCGGCAACGCCAAGACCGTCCGCAACGACAACTCGTCGCGATTTGTGAGCGGTGGGAAGGTTGGGGGTGGGGGGGGTGTGGGGGGAGGTCACCCCACAACCTGACGTCGGGGCCCTCGTAGGGCAAGTTCATCCGGATCCACTTCGGGGCCACCGGGAAGTTGGCGTCGGCTGATATCGAGACCTGTGAGTGGGGCGGGGGGCGCATTCTGGGTGGTGTCCGTCAGTCACGGCAACACCCCCAGCAACTCCTGCCCCACATCTTCTCACCCCCCATGCACCCCTCCTCTCCCCACCCCTCTTCTCCCACCCCTCTTCTCCCCACCCCTCTTCTCTCCCACCCTTCTACCCCACCCATCTCCTCCCCACCCCTCTTCTCCCCACCCATCCTTTCCCCCACCCCTCTTCTCCCCCACCCCTCTTCTCCCCACCCATCTCCTCCCCACCCGTCTCCTCCCCACCCTTCTTCTCCCCACCCCTCTTCTCCCCACCCCTCTTCTCTCCACCCATCCTTTCCCCCACCCCTTTTCTCCCCCACCCCTCTCCTCCCCACCCCTCTTCTCTCCACCCCTCTTCTCTCCACCCATCCTTTCCCCCACCCATCTCCTCCCCACCCCTCTTCCCCCACCCCTCTTCTCCCCCACCCCTCTTCCCCCACCTGTCTCCTCCCCACCCATCTCCTCCCCACCCCTCTTCCCCCACCCCTCTTCTCCCCCACCCTTCTCCCCACCCCTATTCTCCTCCACCCCTCTTCTCCCCACCCTTCTTCTCCCTCACCTCTCTTCTCCCCCACCCATCTCCTCCCCACCCCTCTTCTCCCCACCCATCCTTTCCCCCACTCCTTTTCTCCCCCACCCCTCTTCTCCCACCCCTCTTTTCCCCCACCCCTCTTCTCCCCACCCCCCTTCTCCCCACCCATCTCCTCCCCACCCCTCTTCTCCCCACCCACCTTCTCCCCCCCCCACCTCATCCCCCTCTGATCTCCTCCCCCGCCCCGCTTTGCCCCCACCCACCCACCCCCCCCCCTTCTTACCCACTTCCCCCTCCCTCCCACCCCACAACCTTCTCTCTGCCCTCCGCAGACCTCCTGGAGAAGTCGCGGGTCATCTTCCAGCTCAAAGCCGAGAGGAACTACCACATCTTCTACCAGATCCTCTCCAACAAGAAGCCCGAGCTTCTGGGTGAGCTCCTCCCCCACCCTTCAGCCAGATGGACCCCCCCAAAACCACCGGCGGCCGCTCCAACCCCGCCGTCTCCCCGCAGACATGATGCTGGTGACCAACAACCCCTACGACTACGCCTTCATCTCCCAAGGAGAGACCACCGTGCCGTCCATCGACGACGGCGAGGAGCTGCTGGCCACAGACGTGAGCTGGAGGAACCCGGGCGGCACGGGTGGGGGGCTGCCGGGACGGAACACCCCGACCCCAAATTTTCCCGGCTTCTCCCCCGCAGAGCGCTTTCGACGTGCTGGGCTTCAGCCCGGAGGAGAAGAGCTCCATCTACAAGCTGACGGGAGCCATCATGCACTTCGGCAACATGAAATTCAAGCAGAAGCAGCGGGAGGAGCAGGCGGAGCCGGACGGCACCGAAGGTCGGCTCCGTTTCGGCAGCGGGAGGGGAGGGTGAACCCCACGGCTTCCCACCCTCATCTCCCACCCTCCGTGTCCCCAGAGGCGGATAAGTCGGCTTACCTGATGGGGCTGAACTCGGCCGACCTCCTCAAGGGGCTGTGCCACCCCCGGGTGAAGGTGGGCAACGAATACGTCACCAAAGGGCAGAACGTCCAGCAGGTAACGCAGTGGGACGCCCTTCATCCACCCGCCCCCTTTTTGGGACCCCGGGGGGTCACCGCGGTCCCCCCCACAGGTGATCTACGCCGTCGGGGCTCTGGCCAAGGCTGTCTACGAGAAGATGTTCAACTGGATGGTGACCAGGATCAACAACTCACTGGAGACCAAGCAGCCTCGCCAGTATTTCATCGGCGTCCTGGACATTGCTGGCTTCGAGATCTTCGATGTGAGCCTTTTTTGGGGAGGGGGGGGGGAGGGGGGGAGGGAGGGGGTGCTGTGGGGCTGAGCCGGCGGGGGGGATGTGACGGAGCCATGGGTCGACCCCGCAGGAGGCACTGAGTTGGTCTGGTTGACCCGCTTGGGTGTTACGTTGACTCCATGGGGTGTTCAGGTGACCTCGGTGGTCCCGTTCAGCGCTGTGTTGACCCCACTGGGCCTCCAGTTGACCTCACTGCTCCCAGTGCACATCCCACCGACCCCACTGACCCCACTGGACATCACACCGACCCCACCGACCCCACTGGACATCACACCATTCCCACCAACCCCACCGACCCCACTGGACATCACAGCGACCCCACTGACCCCACAGACCCCACTGGACATCACAGCGACCCCACCGACCCCACTGACCCCACTGGACATCACACCGACCCCACCGACCCCACTGACCCCACTGGACATCACACCGACCCCACCGACCCCACTGGACATCACAGCGACCCCACCGACCCCACCGACCCCACTGGACATCACACCAACCCCACCGACCCCACTGGACATCACACCGACCCCACTGACCCCACTGGACATCACACCAATCCCACCAACCCCACCGACCCCACTGGACATCACACCAACCCCACCAACCCCACCGACCCCACTGGACATCACACCGACCCCACCGACCCCACCAACCCCACTGGACATCACACCGACCCCACCGACCCCACTGGACATCACATTGACCTCACCGACCCCACTGACCCCACTGGACATCACACCGACCCCACCGACCCCACTGGACATCACAGCGACCCCACCGACCCCACTGGACATCACACCAATCCCACCAACCCCACCGACCCCACTGGACATCACAGCGACCCCACTGACCCCACTGACCCCACTGGACATCACAGCGACCCCACCGACCCCACTGGACATCACACCAACCCCACCAACCCCACCGACCCCACTGGACATCACACCGACCCCACCGACCCCACCAACCCCACTGGACATCACACCGACCCCACCGACCCCACTGGACATCACATTGACCTCACCGACCCCACTGACCCCACTGGACATCACACCGACCCCACTGACCCCACTGGACATCACAGCGACCCCACCGACCCCACTGGACATCACACCAATCCCACCAACCCCACCGACCCCACTGGACATCACAGCGACCCCACTGACCCCACAGACCCCACTGGACATCACAGCGACCCCACCGACCCCACTGACCCCACTGGACATCACACCGACCCCACCAACCCCACCGACCCCACTGGACATCACACCGACCCCACCGACCCCACTGACCCCACTGGACATCACACCGACCCCACCGACCCCACTGGACATCACAGCGACCCCACCGACCCCACTGACCCCACTGGACATCACACTGACCTCACTGTGTCCCCAGCTGACCTCACCTCTTCCACCAGACATGCCATTGACCCCACTGAGCTTCCAGTTGGCCTTGTTTCACCTGTTGACCCCCGCGAATCTCCAGTTGACTTTTCTCATCCTACCGGGCACCCCGTTGGGCTCCCCACTTGACCTTGTCCATCCCACTGACGCCATCGGGTGCCTGGTTGGCCTCACCGGGTTTCCCGTTGACCCCATAAATCCTATTTTGCACTGCGCAGACCCCGCTGAGGGCTGAGCTGACCACTCTGACCCACGGAGTGCTCTGTCAGCCCCACAGATCCCTCTGGCCGTCGGCCGAGCCCAGCGACCCCGTGGGGCGTCGTGCTGAGCTCACCGTCCCCCTCTTTCCGCAGTTCAACAGCTTCGAGCAGCTGTGCATCAACTTCACCAACGAGAAGCTGCAGCAGTTCTTCAACCACCACATGTTCGTGCTGGAGCAGGAGGAGTACAAGAAGGAGGGCATCGAGTGGGAGTTCATCGACTTCGGCATGGACCTCCAGGCCTGCATCGACCTCATCGAGAAGGTGCCGCCTCCCCTGCAGTCCTTCGGGGGTGTTTACCCACACGGAGCCCACGGGGGACCCCAGAAGGGGTCAATGGGAGCGCTGCTCCCCGCCCGACCGAGTCCCGTCCTCCGCAGCCGATGGGGATCATGTCCATCTTGGAGGAGGAGTGCATGTTCCCCAAGGCCACGGATATGACCTTCAAGGCCAAACTCTTCGACAACCACTTGGGGAAGTCGGCCAACTTCGGGAAGCCCCGCAACATCAAGGGAAAGCCGGAAGCTCACTTCGCCCTCGTGCACTACGCGGGCACGGTGGACTACAACATCATCGGCTGGCTGCAGAAGAACAAGGATCCGCTCAACGAGACGGTGGTGGGGCTCTACCAGAAGTCAGCCTTGAAGCTCCTCGCCAACCTCTTTGCCAACTACGCCGGAGCCGACGCGCGTAAGCGGCGCCGTTGACTCACGCGGAGCGGCGGAGAACCCACGGCCCAAACCCTGACCGATCCTATCCTTTTTTCTTCCCCCCATCCAACAGCTGTGGAGAAGGGGAAAGGAGCCAAGAAGAAAGGTTCCTCCTTCCAGACGGTCTCAGCCCTGCACCGGGTGAGGACGGGGGGATCCGTCAGACACGGGGGGACTTTGGTAGATCTCACTCACACACCCCTCGTCTCCTCCAGGAGAATCTCAACAAGCTGATGACCAACCTTCGTTCCACCCACCCCCACTTTGTCCGCTGCATCATCCCCAACGAGACCAAGTCTCCCGGTGAGCCAACGGAACGATTCAGTGGGGTCAGACGGGGCCCCGCCATGGCTGCCAACGGTCCCCTTTCCGCACCCAGGTGTGATGGACAACCCCCTGGTGATGCACCAGCTCCGCTGCAATGGCGTGCTGGAGGGCATCCGCATCTGCCGCAAGGGTTTCCCCAACCGCATCCTCTACGGGGACTTCCGTCAGAGGTGAGAGTGGCCAACGGGGGCCCGAAGGTGGGACCGGAACCCACCCGGCGCTCATTTTGGGGTGGGATCCTCCCATTCTTTCCCAGGTACCGCATCCTGAACCCGGCAGCCATCCCCGAGGGGCAGTTCATTGACAGCCGCAAAGGCGCCGAGAAACTCCTGGGGTCCCTCGATATCGACCACAACCAGTACAAATTTGGGCACACCAAGGTGAGGGCTGGCAGGTCGTGGTTCTCCACGGTGCCACCATCCGCATATCTGCTTATGGGCCTGCATAATGCATATGGGTCTGTCCACCGAACCGCCCATCTGCCCATGCGTTCAACCATTCCATGCAGCCCAACCCAACGTCTGAGCCTTCCATCCAACCCAACCCAACCCAACGTCTGAGCCTTCCATCCACCCCAACCCAACCCAATGTCTGAGCCTTCCATCCAACCCAACCCAACCCAACGTCTGAGCCTTCCATCCAACCCAACCCAACATCTGAGCCTTCCATCCAACCCAGCCCAACATCTGAGCCTTCCATCCAACCCAACCCAACGTCTGAGCCTTCCACCCCATCCAACCACCGACCCCTCACTCCGATCAAAACCAAACTTCAATCCTTCCATCCAACCCAACCCAACCCAACCCAACGTCTGAGCCTTCCACCCCATCCAACCACCGACCCCTCACTCCGATCAAAACTGAACTTCAATCCTTCCATCCAACCCAACCCAACGTCTGAGCCTTCCATCCAACCCAACCCAACGTCTGAGCCTTCCATCCAACCCAGCCCAACATCTGAGCCTTCCATCCAACCCAACCCAACGTCTGAGCCTTCCACCCCATCCAACCACCGACCCCTCACTCCGATCAAAACCAAACTTCAATCCTTCCATCCAACCCAACCCAACACAACCCAACCGAACGTCTGAGCCTTCCACCCCATCCAACCACTGACCCCTCACTCTGATCAAAACCGAACTTCAATCCTTCCATCCATCCAACCCAACCCAACCCAACCCAACCACTGACCCTTCACTCCAATCGAAGCCAACCTTTAACCCTTCCACCCAACCCGAATTTTTACCCTTCCATCCAACCCGATCCCTGACCCTTCTACCCATCCCAGCTATTGACCCTTCACTCCAATCAAAGCCAACTTTTAATCCTCCCACCCAACCCAACATCTGAGCCTTCCACCCCATCCAACCACCGACCCCTCACTCTGATCAAAACCGAACTTCAATCCTTCCATCCATCCAACCCAACCCAACCCAACCACTGACCCTTCACTCCAATCGAAGCCAACCTTTAACCCTTCCACCCAACCCGAATTTTTACCCTTCCATCCAACCCGAGCCCTGACCCTTCTACCCATCCCAGCTATTGACCCTTCACTCCAATCAAAGCCAACTTTTAATCCTCCCACCCAACCCAACATCTGAGCCTTCCACCCCATCCAACCACTGACCCCTCACTCCAATCAAAACCAAACTTCAATCCTTCCATCCAACCCAACCCAACACAACCCAACCCAACCCAACCACTGACCCTTCACTCCAATCGAAGCCAACCTTTAACCCTTCCACCCAACCTGAATTTTTACCCTTCCATCCAACCCGATCCCTGACCCTTCCACCCATCCCAACTATTGACCCTTCACTCCAATCAAAGCCAACTTTCAATCCTTCCACCCAACCCAACCTTTAGCCCTTCCATCCAAACCCAACCTTCAACCCTCCATCCAACTCAACACGACTACCGACCCTCCCATCCAACCCAGCGGTCCACCCTTTATTCCAACCTAAATCGACTTTCAGTCCTTCTGCCCAAACCCAAACACTGACCCTTCCGTCCTCCCCGGCCTTCAGTCCTCCATCCAACTCATCCAACCTCTGACTCTCCCCTCCAACCCAACCACTGACCCTTCGATCAAAACCGACCTTTAACCCTTCAACCCAACCCCACCTTCCACCCTTCCCCCCAACCTCCCCTTCCCGTTCTCTCCTCTCCTTCCCACTCCACCCCATCCTCACCGACCTCCTTTCTTCCCCCCAAGGTTTTCTTTAAGGCCGGGCTGCTGGGGCTGCTGGAGGAGATGCGTGACGAGCGCCTGGCTCGCATCATGACCCGCCTGCAGGCCCAAGTTCGTGGCTTTCTCTCCCGGCAGGAATTCAAAAAGATCTTGGAGAGAAGGTGGGTTCCGTTGGTGGTGCTCAGTGGGGCGGTGCTCAGTGGGGCGGTGCTGGGGGAGGGTCTCAGCCGCGAACTCATTGCTCCACACAGGGATTCGCTGCTGGTCATCCAGTGGAACATCCGCGCCTTCATGGGGGTGAAGAACTGGCCCTGGATGAAGCTCTACTTTAAGATCAAGCCCTTGCTGAAGAGTGCTGAGACCGAGAAGGAGATGCAGGTGGGAGGATGGGGGCGGGGGGGGGAGGGGGGCACGGGCCAAAATGTGGGTGGCGTAAGGCTGATGGGTGCGACGTATGGGGACTGTTGAACGGCGGCCTGAAGCTCTGATGGACCACCTGAGGCGGGCGCTGAGTCAGCTGCAGGGGCACAGGTGAACGCAATCTCACCTGAGTGACCCGAAGGGGTGGAGCCGGGCTCCCCCCTCCCTCCTCGACCCCATTTAAGGGCTGACTCCCGAGGAGGAAGGATCTCTACCCGGAGATCACTCCTCTGGGAGCCCTTCCGCGAGCCCAGGACAGGGGTGAGAGCTTTGTTTCGTGACTCCTTTGTAACGCCATAATCTCTCCGGCCCAATACCTGTGTGCCTCTTCGCCATCCGGTGCAGGGACTATTGGGTGATGGCATCTGTCTATCTGTCTCCTATGCCCTACACAGACAATGAAGGAGGAATTCGGGCGCCTGAAGGAGGCCCTGGAGAAGTCAGAGGCGCGTCGGAAGGAGCTGGAGGAGAAGATGGTGTCCATGCTGCAGGAGAAGAACGATCTCCAGCTGCAAGTGCAGGCCGTATGTGATGGCCCATTCCCAGCCCAGCTGCTCTCTGCTCCCTTCCTTCCCACTCCCACCCATTCGTCCCCCCTGTAGGAGCAAGACAATCTTGCTGACGCCGAGGAGCGCTGCGATCAGCTGATCAAGAACAAGATCCAGCTGGAGGCCAAGGCGAAGGAGATGTTGGAGAGGCTGGAGGAAGAGGAGGAGATGAACGCTGAGCTGACGGCCAAGAAGAGGAAGCTGGAGGATGAGTGTTCGGAGCTCAAGAAGGACATCGATGACCTGGAGCTGTCGTTGGCCAAAGTGGAGAAGGAGAAACACGCCACAGAGAACAAGGTGAGGCGGTCGGGTTGAGAAGGCCCAAGGCTGGTTGGGTTGGGTTGAGAAGGCCCAAGGCTGGTTGGGTTGGGTTGAGAAGGCCCAAGGGTGGTTGGGTTGGGTTGAGAAGGCCCAAGGGTGGTTGGATTGGGTTGAGAAGGCCCAAGGGTGGTTGGGTTGGGTTGAGAAGGCCCAAGGCTGGTTGGATTGGGTTGAGAAGGCCCAAGGGTGGTTGGGTTGGGTTGAGAAGGCCCAAGGCTGGTTGGATTGGGTTGAGAAGGCCCAAGGCTGGTGGTTGGGTTGGGTTGAGAAGGCCCAAGGCTGGTGGTTGGATTGGGTTGAGAAGAACCAAGGATGGTGGTTGGATTGGGTTGAGAAGAACCAAGGGTGGTGGTTGGGTTGGGTTGAGAAGAACCAAGGATGGTTGGGTTGGGTTGAGAAGAACCAAGGGTGGTTGGATTGGGTTGAGAAGGCCCAAGGGTGGCTGGATTGGGTTGAGAAGAACCAAGGGTGGTTGGATTGGGTTGAGAAGAACCGAGAGTAGTCAGCCTGGGTTCCCGCACATCTCCTGACTTCTATCCAGTCTGACTACGGGGCAGAAGGTCCTCTTGCTGACTGAGAAGTAGTCCTGGTGCTTCTCCCCATGCAGGTCAAGAACCTCACAGAGGAGATGGCCGGGCTGGATGAGACCATTGTCAAGCTGACCAAGGAGAAGAAGGCCCTTCAGGAGTCCCACCAGCAAACGCTGGATGACCTGCAGGCCGAGGAAGACAAGGTCAACACCTTGACCAAGGCCAAAGTGAAGCTGGAGCAGCAAGTGGATGATGTGAGTCCTGTCTCATGTGTGCCTGGTCGGAAGAGATTCTTCTGGGGAGTTGCTGGAGCTCTCTGCCTTGTTTACAATTACAGCTTGAGAGCTCGCTGGAGCAGGAGAAGAAGATCCGGATGGACCTGGAAAGAGCCAAGAGGAAGCTGGAAGGGGACTTGAAGCTGGCCCAGGAGAGCATCATGGACCTGGAGAACGACAAGCAGCAGCTGGAGGAGAGGCTGAAGAAGTAGGGCCCTGCCCACCACCTCTGCCCTCCCCTTATCCCTTCCCCTAAACCTGCTCTGCTCTGAGAAGTGGGGATGACAACTGCTGATCCTCCCTCTCCAGGAAAGACTTTGAGCTCAACGCGCTCAACGCTCGAATTGAAGACGAACAAGCAGTTGCTGGCCAGCTTCAGAAGAAGCTCAAAGAGCTCCAGGTCAGGCTGGGCTGGAAAGGAGCTGAGGAGTCCCCCGTTGGTTGGGTTGGTGGAGCAGGGCCGAGTGGAAGACTTGGGTTAATTTGGATTGAGTTAAATTGAATTGGGTTGGACTCGCTTGGGTCTCCAACGTACTGTGAGCAGTTGCATTAAATTGGATTGGGTTGGATGAAGTTGGGTTGAGCTAAGTTGGGTTAAGTTGGATTGGGTTGGATGAAGTTGGGTTGAGCTTAGTTGGGTTGGGTTAAGTTGGGTTGGGTTGAGCTTAGTTGGGTTAAGTTGGATTGGGTTGGATGAAGTTGGGTTGAGCTAAGTTGGGTTAGGCTGAATTGGATTGGGTTGGATTAAATTGGGTTGAGCTTAGTTGGGTTGGGTTGAATTGGATTGGGTTGGATGAAGTTGGGTTGAGCTTAGTTGGGTTGGGTTAAGTTGGATTGAGTTGGATTAAGTTGGGTTGGGTTGAATTGGATTGGGTTGGATTAAGTTGGGTTGAGCTTAGTTGGGTTGGGTTGAACTGGATTGGGTTGGATGAAGTTGGGTTGAGCTTAGTTGGGTTAGGCTGGATTGGATTGGGTTGGATTAAGTTGGGTTGAGCTTAGTTGGGTTGGGTTGAATTGGATTGGGTTGTGCTAAGTTGGGTTAAGTTGGATTGGGTTGGGTTAAGTTGGATTGGGTTGGGTTAAGTTGGGTTGAGCTTAGTTGGGTTGGGTTGGATTAAGTTGGATTGAGCTTAGTTGGATTGGGTTGGATGAAGTTGGGTTGAGCTTAGTTGGGTTGGGTTGAATTGGATTGGGTTGGATTAAGTTGGGTTGAGCTTAGTTGGGTCGGGTTAAGTTGGATTGGGTTGTGCTAAGTTGGGTTAAGTTGTGTTAAGTTGGATGAAAGGGTCTTTGATGGGCTGCTAGTTGTTGGGTTAAGCTGGGTTGTGTTGGATTAATTCGAGTTAAGATGAGTTACATTGGGCTGGGTTGGGTTGAAAGGTCTCCAGTGGGTTGTGAGGTGTTGGGTTAAGTTGGGTTGGGTTAATTTGAATTGGGTTGGGTTAAGTTGGGTTGAAGGGTCTCCAGTGGACTCTGAGTAGTTGGATTAAGTTGGGTTCAGTTGCATCAAAGCGTCTCCAACGGGTTGTGAGTCAGGTTAAATTGGATTGGGTTGGGTTGAGTTGGGTTGAGTTGGGTTGAGTTGGGTTGAGTTGTGCGTTGAAGGGACTCCAACGGGTTGTGGGCGGTGTTGGGTTGGGTAGAAGATCCCCCAGTTGGTCGGGCTGAGTCAGACGGAGTGCCTGGACCGCAGGCACGAATCGAGGAGCTGGAGGAGGAGCTGGAGGCGGAGCGGACGGGCCGGGCCAAGGTGGAGAAGCTGCGCTCGGATCTGTCACGGGAGCTGGAGGAGATCAGCGAGCGGCTGGAGGAGGCGGGCGGAGCCACCTCAGTGCAGCTCGAGCTCAACAAGAAGAGGGAGGCTGAGTTCCAGAAGCTGCGGCGAGACCTGGAGGAGGCAACGCTGCAGCACGAGGCCACGGCCGCCGCCCTGCGCAAGAAGCACGCCGACAGCGTGGCTGAGCTGAGCGAGCAGCTCGACAACCTGCAGCGCGTCAAGCAGAAGCTGGAGAAGGAGAAGAGCGAGCTGAAGCTGGAGCTGGACGACGTCAGCTCCAACATGGAGCAGCTCATCAAGGCCAAGGTAGGAGATGAGGGGGATGCCGGGTGGGACGGCTCCCACTCCGGTCTTCTGGCGTTCCCTTGCACCTCCCGTCCCTTTCTTCCTCCAGGCCAACCTGGAGAAGATGTGCCGCACCACGGAGGACCAGATGAATGAGCACCGCAGCAAATCAGAGGAGGCGCAGCGTATGGTTGCTGACCTCAGCACCCAGCGAGCCAAGCTCCAGACGGAGAACGGTGAGCACCTCGCCCCTCTCTGCCCCATCTGCTGGCCTTGGGGACCACCGGGGGATTATGGGGGGGGGAGAGGTCTCCCCAGCAATGACCGCCCCCATTTGTGCCCCGCAGGTGAGCTCTCAAGGCAGCTGGAGGAGAAGGAAGCCTTCATCAACCAGCTGATGCGTGGGAAACTCACCTACACTCAGCAGCTGGAGGACCTGAAGAGGCAGCTGGAGGAGGAAGCCAAGGTATGAAAGGCTTTGGAGGGCTGGAGGTTTGGGGGTGAGGCATCCCAAGGGCAGGGGGAGGTGGGGGAGGAGGGAGGAGCTCAGGGAGGTTGGCTGTAGTCGTGGGGGTTGGGTTGGGTTGGAATGGACGGAATTGGGTTGAGTCGAATTCGCTTGGACTGAGCTGTGTTTGGTTACCTTGAGTTGGATTGATTTGGGTTGGGTTGGATAGGGTTGGGTTGGGTCAGTTGGTTGAGTTGAGCTGAGTTATGCTGAGTTGGGTTGGGTTGAGTTTGGTTGTGTTGAGTCGATTGGGTTGTGTTGGGTGGAGTTGTGTTGAGTTGGACTGAGGGGTTATGTTGGGTTGAGTCGGATTGGGTTGAGTCGGATTGGGTTGGTTTGAGTTGTGTTGAGTTGAATTCAGTTGGTTTGGGTTGAAATGGAGTGGGTTGAGATGATTTGGGTTGAGTTGAGTTTGGTTGGGTTGGGGTGAATGGTTTGGGTTGATTCAGGTTGGGTTGGGTTGAGATGATTTTGGTTGGGTTGAGTTGGACTGTGTTGGGTTGAGTTGGACTGTGTTGGGTTGAGTTGGTCTGAGTTGAGTTGTGTCGTTGGGTTGAATTGGGTTGGATTAAGTTGAGTTGGATTGTGTTATGTTGGGTTGAGTCGGATTGAGTTGAGTTGGATTGGGTTGGTTTGAGTTGTGTTGAGTTGAATTCAGTTGGTTTGGGTTGAGTTGGGTTGAGTTGAGTTGGGTTGGGTTGAGTTGAGTTGGGTTGGGTTGAGTTGAGTTGAGTTGGATTGGGTTGAGTTGAGTTGGGTTGGGTTGAGTTGAGTTGAGTTGGATTGGGTTGAGTTGAGTTGAGTTGGGTTGGGTTGAGTTGGATTGGGTGGGGTTGGGTTGAGTTGGATTGGGTTGGGGTGAATGGTTTGGGTTGATTCAGGTTGGGTTGGGTTGAGATGATTTTGGTTGTGTTGAGTTGGACTGTGTTGGGTTGAGTTGGTCTGAGTTGAGTTGTGTCGTTGGGTTGAATTGGGTTGGATTAAGTTGAGTTGGATTGTGTTATGTTGGGTTGAGTTGTGCTGAGATAACTTGGACTGAGTTGAGCTGGGTTGGGTTAGTTGAGTTGTGTTGCTCTGAGGGAGATCTGGTTGGGTCGAGGCAATGAACACCACCAGGTGTTGGGCTGGAGAACCTCAAACTGTCCTCAGCTGATGCTGCTCTGCCTTCTCCTCACCCCAGGCCAAGAACGCGCTGGCCCACGCCCTGCAGTCAGCCCGGCACGACTGTGACCTGCTGAGGGAGCAGTATGAAGAGGAGACGGAGGCCAGAGCTGAGCTGCAGCGTGCCCTCTCCAAAGCCAACTCGGAGGTGGCCCAGTGGAGGACCAAGTATGAGACGGACGCCATCCAACGCACCGAGGAGTTGGAGGAGGCCAAGTGAGTGCTCTTCCATGGGTGTGGGGATCCTTGGAGGAGGCCAAATCCTCTTCCATGGGTGTGGGGATTCTTGGAGGAGGCCAAGTGAGTGCTCTTCCATGGGTGTGGGGATCCTTGGAGGAGTCCGAATCCTCTTCCATGGGTGTGGGGGTTCTTGGAGGAGGCCAAGTGCTCTCCCATGGGTGTGGGAATTCTTGGGGGAGGCCAAGTGAGTCCTCTTGCGTGGGTGTGGGGATCCTTGGAGGAGGCCGAATCCTCTTCCATGGGTGTGGGGGTTCTTGGGGGAGGCCAAATCCTCTTCCATGGGTGTGGGGGTTCTTGGAGGAGGCCAAGTGAGTCCTCTTCCATGGGTGTGGGGGTTCTTGGAGGAGGCCAAGTGCTCTTCCATGGGTGTGGGGATCCTTGGAGGAGGCCAAGTGAGTCCTCTTCCATGGGTGTGGGGATTCTTGGAGGAGGCCAAGTGAGTCCTCTTCCATGGGTGTGGGGACTCTTGGGGGAGTCCTTCGGGGCCCGCACACGCTGTCTCTCCACCCCTCCATTAGGAAGAAGCTGGCGCAGCGGCTGCAGGAAGCCGAGGAGGCGGTGGAGGCGGTCAACGCCAAATGCTCCTCCCTGGAGAAGACCAAGCACCGGCTGCAGAATGAGATCGAGGACCTGATGGCGGACCTGGAGAGGTCAAACGCTGCGGCTGCCGCTCTGGATAAGAAGCAAAGGAACTTTGATAAGGTGGGAGCGCCAGCAGGGGGGTGGGGGGAAGAGAAGGAAGAGGTTCTCGGCGGAAGAGGAGGTTGTAAGCACGGTCCGGGGGGCGTCCCTCGCAGATCTTGTCGGAGTGGAAGCAGAAGTTCGAGGAGTCGCAGACGGAGCTGGAGGCGGCGCAGAAGGAGTCCCGGTCCCTCAGCACTGAGCTCTTCAAGCTGAAGAACGCCTACGAGGAGTCGCTGGAGCACCTGGAGACCTTCAAGAGGGAGGCCAAGAACCTCCAAGGTGAGAGCGCAGCCATCCTCGACGCCGCCCTGCGACTCCTGCGTGCTCTGACCGGCTCTCATCCTCGCAGAGGAGATCTCGGACTTGACGGAGCAGCTGGGAGCCGGCCACAAGACCATCCACGAGCTGGAGAAGGTCCGTAAGCAGCTGGACGCCGAGAAGCTGGAGCTGCAAGCAGCGCTGGAGGAGGCCGAGGTGAGCACAGCTCCATCCCCACGCAACCCTCTCCATCCCCACGCAACCCTCTCCATCCCCACGCAACCCTCTCCATCCCCACGCAACCCTCTCCATCCCCACGCAACCCTCTCCATCCCCACGCAACCCTCTCCATCCCCACGCAACCCTCTCCATCCCCACGCCAACCCTCTCCATCCCCACGCAACCCTCTCCATCCCCACGCCAACCCTCTCCATCCCCACGCCAACCCTCTCCATCCCCACGCAACCCTCTCCATCTCCACGCAACCCTCTCCATCCCCACGCAACCCTCTCCATCCCCACGCCAACCCTCTCCATCCCCACGCCAACCCTCTCCATCCCCACGCAACCCTCTCCATCCCCACGCATCCTCCGGATGTCCCCTATGGCCACCAATGCTTCTCCCCACCCCCCACCTCCTCCCCAGGCGTCCCTGGAACACGAGGAGGGGAAGATCCTGAGGGCCCAGCTGGAGTTCAACCAAGTGAAGGCGGACTACGAGCGCAAGCTGGCGGAGAAGGAGGAGGAGATGGAGCAGGCCAAGCGGAACCACCTGCGGGTGGTGGACTCACTGCAGACGTCGCTGGACGCCGAGACGCGGAGCCGCAACGAAGCGCTGAGGCTGAAGAAGAAGATGGAGGGCGACCTCAATGAGATGGAGATCCAACTGAGCCACGCCAACCGCATGGCAGCCGAGGCCCAGAAGCAAGTCAAGGCGCTGCAGGGCTACCTCAAGGTACCCCTGGGACCCCCCCGTGGGGGGGGGGGCTGTTGGGTGGGCTGAAGTTGGCTGCTGGGTGGGTATACAGTTCCCAGTGGGAAATGGTCGGGTGGGCGTCGTGGGGGTTTGTTTGGTGCCTGATGGGCGCCCGTTGGCTGCTCAATGGGAGGCCGGTTGGTGACAATTCCATGGCCATTGGCTGCCCAATGGGTGGCCGTTGGCCACTCAATGGGCGGCCGTTGGTCGCCCATTTTGTGCCCAGTTGGTGATCCCTCCGTGGCCATTGGCTGCCCAATGGGCTGCTGGTTGGTGACAATTCCGTGGCCATTGGCTGCCCAATGGGCTGCTGGTTGGTGACAATTCCATGGCCATTGGCTGCCCAATGGGCTGCCGGTTGGTGACAACAATTCCATGGCCATTGGCTGCCCAATGGGCTGCTGGTTGGTGACAGTGCCGTGGCCATTGGCTGCCCAATGGGTGACCGTTGGCTGCTCAATGGGCGGCCATTGGTTGCCCATTTTGTGCCCAGTTGGTGATCCTTCCGTGGCCATTGGCTGCCCAATGGGCTGCCGGTTGGTGACAATGCCATGGCCATTGGCTGCCCAATGGGCTGCCGGTTGGTGACAATTCCGTGGCCGTTGGTTGCCCAATGGGTGGCCGTTGGTCGCCCATTTTGTGCCCAGTTGGTGATCCCTCCGTGGCCATTGGCTGCCCAATGGGCTGCCGGTTGGTGACAACAATTCCGTGGCCATTGGCTGCCCAATGGGCTGCCGGTTGGTGACAATTCCATGGCCGTTGGCTGCCCAATGGGCTGCCGGGTGGTGACAACAATTCCGTGGCCATTGGCTGCCCAATGGGCTGCCGGTTGGTGATGACAATTTCGTGGCCATTGGCTGCCCAATGGGTGGCCGTTGGCCGCTCAATGGGCGGCCATTGGTCGCCCATTTTGTGCCCAGTTGGTGATCCCTCCATGGCCATTGGCTGCCCATTGGGCTGCCGGTTGGTGACAGTGCCGTGGCCGTTGGTTGCCCAATGGGCTGCCGGTTGGTGACAACAATTCCGTGGCCGTTGGTTGCCCAATGGGCGGCCGTTGGTCGCCCATTTTGTGCCCAGTTGGTGATCCCTCCGTGGCCATTGGCTGCCCAATGGGCTGCTGGTTGGTGACAGTGCCGTGGCCGTTGGTTGCCCAATGGGCTGCCGGTTGGTGATGACAATTCCATGGCCGTTGGCTGCCCAATGGGCTGCCGGTTGGTGACAATTCCGTGGCCATTGGTTGCCCAATGGGTGGCCGTTGGCTGCTCAATGGGCAGCTGTTGGTCACTCATTTTGTGCCCAGTTGGTGATCCCTCCGTGGCCATTGGCTGCCCAATGGGCTGCCGGTTGGTGACAATGCCGTGGCCGTTGGTTGCCCAATGGGCTGCCGGTTGGTGACAATTCCATGGCCGTTGGCTGCCCAATGGGCTGCCGGTTGGTGACAACAATTCCGTGGCTGTTGGCTGCCCAATGGGCTGCCGGTTGGTGACAATTCCATGGCCGTTGGCTGCCCAATGGGCTGCCGGTTGGTGACAACAATTCCGTGGCCATTGGCTGCCCAATGGGCTGCCGGTTGGTGACAATTCCATGGCCATTGGCTGCCCATTGGGCTGCCCGTTGGTGACAATTCCGTGGCCATTGGCTGCCCAATGGGCTGCCGGTTGGTGACAATTCCATGGCCATTGGTTGCCTGTTCTGTAGCCGTGGGGTGGCCATTGGTTGCCCCGTTGGTGGCCATTTGTTACCGCTCCTCTCTTTCCTGGTTATGGGTGTTTATATGTTTTGGTTTGCCTGGGATCCGACCTACTCTTCCATCTATTTAAATCCTACGAATATTAAAAAGAAGGACAGAAATGGGCTTTCAGCCCTGTGTTATATTAACACTGACGTTAACGTATCATATTGGCATCAGCTCACGTTATATTAACGCTGTTAACATTCTGCACCCTGATTAAAAGCAATAGCATTATCTGGGCATAAAAAAAATATCCTATTGCCGTGAAGGAAGAAACACATCGGTTTCCCGGGTGCTATAAGCTTCCATAGCCACTTCATACACCAAACTCGGTAAAATTAAACAAAATCAAAGACCACATTGGAAGAGAGACTCTGTTGTCCCACATTCAAAGGGGTATTGGCTCTACCTGGCTGGGCCTTTCTTCATGTGGCCTCCAATTGGCCACGCTCATCAGTGGGTTTGCCAGCGATACGACAGAGAGGAGGTGCTGGGTGGTGGCAGCCGTGTGTCCCCTTCCCCAACCCTTCTGTAGTGGATTCCTCAATCCTTCTGAAGTGTCCCCTTCCCCAACCCTTCTGTAGTGGATTCCCCAATCCTTCTGAAGTGTCCCCTTCCCCAATCCTTCTGTAGTGGATTCCCCAATCCTTCTGAAGTGTCCCCTTCCCCAACCCTTCTGTAGTGGATTCCCCAATCCTTCTGAAGTGTCCCCTTCCCCAACCCTTCTGTAGTGGACGTCTTCCTGCCCCACTCGGCGCCGTCGTAAGATGGTTGGCCTACAGGCTGGTTGTAGCCAGGAGGCATCGGAGACACGGGGCCTCCTTTAGACACAAAGCCAAAGGGCACTGAGGAAGTGGCCGTTTGCTCATCGTCCCGTGCCCATTCGTTGCCCGTTGGATGGCCAATTGGTGATCACCAACGTGTGGCCGTTGGTTGCCCGTTTGCGACCACGGGTTGCCCGTTGGGTGGCCAACCGGTGGCCAATTGGTGGCCACTGGCGGCCTCTGGGCGATGGACGGTTGCGTGGTCACCCCAATCACCCTCTCAGTCGCCACCCCGTTCCTCACACCCCCCTCCGCGTCGCCCGGCAGGACGCCCAATTACAGCTGGACGACGCGGTGCGCGCTAACGAGGACCTGAAGGAGAACATCGCCATCGTGGAGCGGAGGAACAACCTCCTCCAATCGGAGCTGGAGGAGCTGCGCGCCGCGCTGGAGCAGAGCGAGAGGGCCCGCAAGTTGGCCGAGCAGGAACTGATCGAGGCCAGCGAGCGCGTCCAGCTCCTCCATTCCCAGGTGACGGTGCCACGGGGAAGGCTCGACCTTCCGTCCGACGGCGTCCCGCCGGGGGGCAGAGCGTGAGCTCCCGCTGCTCCTCTCTTCCAGAACACCGGTCTCATCAACCAGAAGAAGAAGATGGAGGCCGACATCTCCCAGCTGCAGACCGAGGTGGAAGAAGCGATCCAGGAGTGCCGGAACGCCGAGGAGAAGGCCAAGAAGGCCATCACTGACGTGAGTGTCGTGCTGGGCTCAGCTGAGGGACGTGGAGGGGCACAGGGACGCCCTCAGCCACTCTCCTGCCAATGGGGGAGATGGAACTCCACGTCCCTCCACCTGTCCTCGATTCGGAGGGGTCCCGTTACTCGGGTTCCCTCACCTCTCCCCACCTCTCCTATTCTGCCACCTCTCCCCAACCTCTCCCGTACCTTAACCTCTTCCATCTCTCCCACACCTTCTTGTCCATCTCTCCTATTCCTCCACCTCTCCCATCTTTCCCATTCCTCTCCTTCTTCCATCATCTCTCCCATCTCTCCCACTCCTCCACCTCTCCCATCTTTCCCATCCCTCCCATCTCTCCCACTCCTCCACCTCTCCTCATCTCTCAATTCCTCCACCTCTCCCATCTCTCCCATTCCTCCACTTCTTCTCATCTCCCCCCCATTCCTCCACCTCTCCTCCACCTCTCCCACCTCTCCACCTCTCCTCATCTCTCAATTCCTCCATCCCTCCCGTCCCTCTCATCTCTCCCACTCCTCCACCTATCCCACCTCTCCCACTCCTCCACTTCTCCCATCTCTCCTCATCTCTCAATTTCTCCACCTCTCCCCATCTCTCCATTCCTCCACTTCTTCTCATCTCCCCCCATCTCTCCACCCCTCCACCCCTCCACCCCTCCTCATCTCTCCCACCTCTCCACCTCTCCTCATCTCTCAATTCTTCCATCCCTCCCGTCCCTCCCATCTCTTCCACTCCTCCACCTCTCCTCATCTCTCCCATTCCTCCCACTCCTCCACCTCTCCCACTCCTCCACCTCTCCCATCTCTCCCACTCTCCCACCTCTCTTCATCTCTCAATTCCTCCATCCCTCCCACCCCTCCCACCCCTCCACCTCTCCTCATCTCTCCCACCTCTCCTCTTCTCTCTCATCTCTCAAATCCTCCATCCCTCCCATTCCTCCCACCTCTCCCATCTCTCCCACTCCTCCACCCCTCCACCCCTCCCATCCCTCCACCTCTCCTCATCTCTCAATTCCTCCATCCCTCCCGTCCCTCTCATCTCTTCCACTCCTCCACCTCTCCTCATCTCTCCCACTCCTCCACCTCTCCCATCTCTCAATCCTCCATCCCTCCCACTCCTCCACCTCTCCCATCTCTCAATCCTCCATCCCTCCCACTCCTCCACCTCTCCCATCTCTCAATTCCTCCACCCCTCCCATTCCTCCACGTCTCCTCATCTCTCAATTCCTCCATCCCTCCCACCTCTCCCACTCCTCCACCTCTCCCCACCCTCCACCCCACCCCCCCCTCTCCCCTAGGCGGCCATGATGGCGGAGGAGCTGAAGAAGGAGCAGGACACGAGCGCCCACCTGGAGCGGATGAAGAAGAACATGGAGCAGACCATCAAGGACCTGCAGCTGCGGCTGGACGAGGCAGAGCAGTTGGCCCTCAAGGGCGGCAAGAAGCAGCTGCAGAAGCTGGAGGCGCGTGTGAGGGAGCTGGAGAACGAGCTGGAGGCGGAGCAGAAGCGCCATGCCGAGAGCGTCAAAGGGCTGCGCAAGTCGGAGCGGCGCGTGAAGGAGCTCAGCTACCAGGTGGGACAGCACGGCACGGCTGCGGGCTCACAGCGGCGTGGGGCAGTGGGGCTGAGGATGTGGGTGGCGTGGTGGATGTGGGAACAAGGGGGACCTAGAACGTGGCTGACCTGGTGGCTGCAGGGACATGAGAGATCTAGAACGTGGCTGACCTGGTGGCTGCAGGGACATGAGAGATCTAGAACGTGGCTGACCTGGTGGCTGTAGGGACATGGGTGACCTACAATGTTACTGGCCTGTAGGAACTGACCTGCAGGTGATCTAGAACGTGGTTGACCTGGTGGCTACAGGGACATGGGTGACCTAGAACGTGGCTGACCTGGTGGCCACAGGGACCTGGGTGACCTAGAACGTGGCTGACCTGGTGGCTGTAGGGACACAGGTGACATAGAACACAGACATCGTGACTGTAAGAACACAAGGGGCCTAGAGCATGGTTGAGCTGGTAGCTAGAGGGACATGGGGATCCTAGAACGTGGCTGATCTGGTGGCTGTGGGGACAGGGGTGATCAAGAACATGGCTAGCCTGGTGGCTAAAGAGACACAGGTGACACAAAACATAGACCCTGTGGCCACAGAGACATGGAGGACCTAGAACGTGGCTGATCTGGTGGCTGCAGGGACATGGGTGACCTAGAACATGGCTGACCTGGTGGCCACAGGGACATGAGTGACCTAGAACGTGGCTGACCTGGTGGCTGCAAAGACATGGGTGACCTAGAATGTTATTGGCCTGTAGGGATTGACCTGCAGGTGATCTAGAACATGGTTGACCTGGTGGCTGCAGGGACATGGGTGACCTAGAATGTGGCTGACCTTGTAGCTAGAGGGACATGGGTGACCTAGAACATGGCTGACCTGGTGGCTGCAGGGACATGGGTGACCTAGAACATGGCTGACCTGGTGGCTGCAGGGACTTGGGTGACCTCGAATGTTATTGGCCTGTAGGCACTGACCTGCAGGTGATCTAGAACGTGGTTGACCTGGTGGCTGTAAGGACACAGGTAACAAAAAGCGTAGACACGGTGACCACAGGGACGTGGGTGAGCCAGACCAAATTTGGCCTGATGGCTGTATCAGCACGGGTGATCTAGAACATGGTTGATCTGATGGCTGTAGGGACATGGGTGACACGAAACATAGACCTGGTGGCCACAGTGACATGGTGGACCTAGAACGTGGCTGACCTGGTGGCTGCAGGGACATGGGTGACCTAGAATGTTATTGGCCTGTAGGGACTGACCTGCAGGTGATCTAGAACGTGGTTGACCTGGTGGCTGTAGGGACATGGGTGACCTAGAACGTGGCTGACCTGGTGGCTGTAGGGACATGGGTGACCTAGAATGTGGTTGACCTGGTGGCTGCAGGGACATGGGTCACCTAGAACATGGTTGACGTGGCTGTAGGGACATGGGTGACCTAGAACATGGCTGACCTGGTGGCTGCAGGGACATGGGTGACAGAACACAGACATCGTGGTTGTAGGAGCACAAGGGGCCTAGAGCATGATTGCCCTGGTGGCTGTAGGGGCATGAGTGATCTAGAACATGATTGAGCTGGTGACTGAAGAGACACAGGTGACACAAAACATAGACCCGGTGGCCACGGGGGCACACATGGCCTGGAATAGGAGTGGCCATGACCACCTTCTCCCCCCCTGCCCAACACCACACGACCTTTCCGGGGAGGCTGCCCCCCTCCCAGGAACGCTTCTAACGAATCCCAAAGCTGAACTGCCACGGTGGTAACCCGGAACACGGAGATCTTTGGGGTTTTGTGAGGTTTGGACCCACACGTGTCCCACTTTGGGGTCGTCCCCCCCCCCCACCCCCCCACATCTCTCCCCCTGCAGACGGAGGAGGACCGTAAGAACATGGTGAGGTTGCAGGACTTGGTGGACAAACTGCAGCTGAAGGTGAAGGCGTACAAACGGCAGGCGGAGGAGGCGGTGAGTGGGGGGTGGGGGGGGTGGGGAGGGGAGGAGGTGGGGGGGGGATGGGGGAGGTGGGGAGGGGGGATGGGGGACGTGGAGGACCAACTGGGTGGGGAAACGTCGGAGAAAATGGGAGGTGAGTGGAGAAAGGGGCAGAGAAACGGGTGGGGAATTGAAGCGATTGATGAGAACGTGGGTGGGGGGAGGGAGGGAGGGAGGGATGGAGGGAGGGATGGATGGAGGGAGGAAGGGAAGGATGGAGGGAGGAAGGGAGGGATGGAGGGAGGGAGGGAGGGAGAGGGAAGGGAGGGATGGAAGGAGGGAGGGAGGGAGAGGGTAGGGAGGGATGGAGGGAGGAAGGGAGGGAGGGATGGAGGGAGGAAGGGAGGGAGAAAGGGATGGAGGGAGGAAGGGAGGGGTGGAGGGAGGGAGGAAGAGAGGGAGGGGTGGAGGGAGGGATGGGAGGGATGTAGAGAGGGAGGGAGGGAGGGAGGGCGGAAGGGAGGGATGGGGCGAGGGAGGAAGGGAGGGAGGGGGGAGGGATGGAGGGAGGGAGGGGGGAGGGATGGAGGGAGGAAGGGAGGGAGAGATGGAGGGAGGGAGGAAGGGAGGGAGGGATGGAGGGATGGAGGGAGGAGGGGATGAGGGCGGATGGGGCTGAGAGGGAAAGAAGGTGAACGAACAGAGGAGAGCTGATGAAGGAGCGGGGGGAGATGGAAGAAAGACGGGTGGGTGGAGGGAGGGAGGGATGGAGGGATGGGAAGAATGGAGGGATGGAGGGAGGGAGGGAGAGATGGAGGGAGGGGGGGATGGAGAGAGGGAGGAAGGGATGGAGAGAGGGAGGGAGGGGGGGAGGGATGGAGGGAGGCAGGGAGGGAAGGAATGGGGGAGGGAGGGAGGGGTGGATGGAGGGTGGGGTGGAGGGAGGGAGGAAGGGAGAGAGGGAGGGAGGGAGGAATGGAGGGAGGGAGGGAGGGATGGAGGGACGAAGGGAGGGGTGGAGGGAGGGAGGAAGAGAGGGAGGGAGGGCGGAAGGGAGGGAGGGAGAGATGGGCGGAGGGAGGGAGGGAGGATGGAGGGATGGAGGGAGGGAGGGAGGGAAGGAATGGGGGAGGGAGGGAGGGAGGGGTGGAGGGAGGGAGGGAGGAATGGAGAGAGGGAGGGAGGGATGGAGGGATGAAGGGAGGGAGAAAGGGATGGAGGGAGGAAGGGAGGGAAGGAGGGAGGGAGGAAAGGATGGGGGGAAGGAGGAAGGGATGGAGGGAGGGAGGGAGGGATGGCCGGCCGGGTGGGCGGCTGTGGGACTGAGTGTGGTGTGCGGTGGGGCCGCCCGCAGGAGGAGCAGTCCAACTGCAACCTGTCCAAGTTCCGCAAAGCGCAGCACGAGTTGGGCGACGCGGAGGAGCGCGCGGACATCGCCGAGGCGCAGCTCAACAAACTGCGCGCCCGCAGCAGAGACGGCCGCACCACGGTGGGTCTCTGCCCCACTTCGGCCCCGCCCCACTTCTGCATCCCTGCCCCACTTCTGCATCCCTGCCCCACTTCTTCAGCCCTGCCCCACTTCTGCATCCCTGCCCCACTTCTTCAGCCCTGCCCCACTTCTGCATCCCTGCCCCACTTCTGCATCCCTGCCCCACTTCGGCCCCGCCCCACTTCTTCAGCCCTGCCCCACTTCTGCATCCCTGCCCCACTTCCTCAGCCCTGCCCCACTTCAGCCCTGCCCCACTTCTTCAGCCCTGCCCCACTTCTTCAGCCCTGCCCCACATCTTCAGCCCTGCCCCACTTCTTCAGCCCTGCCCCACTTCAGCCCTGCCCCACTTCTTCGGCCCTGCCCCACTTCCTCATCCCTGCCCCACTTCTTCAGCCCCGCCCCACTTCCTCAGCCCTGCCCCACTTTTTCAGCCCCGCCCCACTTCTTCATCCCTGCCCCACTTCCTCATCCCTGCCCTACTTCCGCATCCCTGCCCCACTTCAGCATCCCTGCCCCACTTCTTCATCCCTGCCCCACTTCTGCATCCCTGCCCCACTTCTTCATCCCTGCCCCACTTCCTCAGCCCTGCCCCACTTCAGCCCTGCCCCACTTCTGCATCCCTGCCCCACTTCTGCATCCCTGCCCCACTTCCTCATCCCTGCCCCACTTCTTCAGCCCTGCCCCACTTCAGCCCTGCCCCACTTCTTCGGCCCTGCCCCACTTCTTCAGCCCCGCCCCACTTCCTCAGCCCTGCCCCACTTTTTCAGCCCCACCCCACTTCTTCATCCCTGCCCCACTTCCTCAGCCCTGCCCCACTTCAGCCCTGCCCCACTTCTTCGGCCCCGCCCCACTTCTGCATCCCTGCCCCACTTCCTCATCCCTGCCCCACTTCTTCATCCCTGCCCCACTTCAGCCCTGCCCCACTTCCTCAGCCCTGCCCCACTTCATCCCCGCCCCACTTCTTCAGCCCTGCCCCACTTCTTCAGCCCTGCCCCACTTCAGCCCTGCCCCACTTCTTCAGCACTGCCCCACTTCTGCATCCCTGCCCCACTTCTTCAGCCCTGCCCCTCTTCGGCCCTGCCCCACTTCGGCCCTGCCCCACTTCTTCATCCCTGCCCCACTTCTTCATCCATGCCCCATTTCTTCGGCCCTGCCCCACTTCTTCAGCCCTGCCCCACATCTTCAGCCCTGCCCCACTTCTTCGGCCCTGCCCCACTTCTTCAGCCCTGCCCCACTTCGGCCCTGCCCCACTTCTTTGGCCCCGCCCCACTTCTTCGTCCCTGCCCCACTTCTGCATCCCTGCCCCACTTCTTTGGCCCCGCCCCACTTCTGCATCCCTGCCCCACTTCTGCATCCCCGCCCCACTTCTTCAGCCCCACCCCATTTCTTTGGCCCCGCCTCACTTCTTCAGCCCTGCCCCACTTCCTCATCTCTGCCCCACTTCGTCCCTGCCCCACTTCTTCAGCCCCGCCCCACTTCTGCATCCCTGCCCCACATCTTTGTCCCTGCCCCACTTCTTCGGCCCTGCCCCACTTCTGCATCCCTGCCCCACTTCTTCAGCCCTGCCCCACTTCTTCGGCCCTGCCCCACTTCTGCATCCCTGCCCCACTTCAGCCCTGCCCCACTTCCTCATCCCTGCCCCACTTCTTCATCCCTGCCCCACTTCTTCAGCCCTGCCCCACTTCTTCAGCCCTGCCCCACTTCTGCATCCCTGCCCCACTTCGGCCCTGCCCCACTTCAGCCCTGCCCCACTTTTTCAGCCCTGCCCCACTTCTGCATCCCTGCCCCACTTCGGCCCTGCCCCACTTCAGCCCTGCCCCACTTTTTCAGCCCTGCCCCACTTCTGCATCCCTGCCCCACTTCTTCAGCCCTGCCCCACTTCTGCATCCCTGCCCCACTTCGGCCCTGCCCCACTTCTGCATCCCTGCCCCACTTCTTCAGCCCTGCCCCACTTCATCCCTGCCCCACTTCTTCATCCCTGCCCCACTTCTTCATCCCTGCGCCACTTCCTCATCCCTGCCCCACTTCCGCATCCCTGCCCCACTTCAGCATCCCTGCCCCACTTCTTCATCCCTGCCCCACTTCTGCATCCCTGCCCCACTTCTTCATCCCTGCCCCACTTCCTCAGCCCTGCCCCACTTCAGCCCTGCCCCACTTCTGCATCCCTGCCCCACTTCTGCATCCCTGCCCCACTTCTTCATCCCTGCCCCACTTCCTCATCCCTGCCCCACTTCTTCAGCCCTGCCCCACTTCAGCCCTGCCCCACTTCTTCGGCCCTGCCCCACTTCCTCAGCCCTGCCCCACTTCGTCAGCCCTGCCCCACTTCAGCCCTGCCCCACTTTTTCAGCCCTGCCCCACTTCTTTGCCCCCCCCCCATTTCTTTGGCCCTGCCCCACTTCTTCGGCCCTGCCCCACTTCAGCCCTGCCCCACTTCTTCAGCCCTGCCCCACTTCTTCGGCCCTGCCCCACTTCCTCATCCCTGCCCCACTTCAGCCCCGCCCCACTTCTGCATCCCTGCCCCACTTCTTCGGCCCCGCCCCACTTCTTCAGCCCTGCCCCACTTCAGCCCCGCCCCGCTTCTTCGGCCCCGCCCCACTTCTGCATCCCTGCCCCACTTCTTCAGCCCCGCCCCACTTCTTCAGCCCCGCCCCACTTTGGCCCCGCCCCACTTCGGCCCTGCCCCACTTTGGCCCTGCCCCTGTGTCCCCTAAGGATCCCCTATGTTCCCCTAAGGATCCTTATAGGCAGCTCTGCCTATCCGTGTGGGTCCCGCTGTGTCGCTATGGGTCTCCATGGGGATCCTTATGGGTCTCTATGGGATCCTTATGGGTCTCTATGGGTCTCCATGGGGTCCCTCTGAGCAGCTCTGCCTATCCGTGTGGGTCCCACTGTGTCGCTATGGGGCCTCCGTGGGGATCCTTATGGGTCTCTATGGGATCCTTATGGGTCTCTATGGGTCTCCATGGGGATCCTTATGGGTGTCTATGGGATCTCTATGGGTCTCCATGGGGTCCCCTATCCATATGGGTCCCACTGTGTCGCTATGGGGCCTCCATGGGGATCCTTATGGGTCCCTATGGGATCCTTATAGGATCTCTATGGGATCCTTATGGGGTCTCTATGGGATCTCTGTGGGTCTCCATGGGATCTCTATGGGTCCCTATGGGATCTCTGTGGGTCTCCATGGGATCTCTATGGGTCCCTATGGGTCTCTATGGGTCTCCATGGGGATCCTTATGGGGTCTCTATGGGTCTCCATGGGGTCCCCTATCCGTGTGGGTCCCACTGTGTCGCTATGGGGCCTCCGTGGGGATCCTTATGGGTCTCTATGGGATCCTTATGGGGTCTCTATGGGATCTCTGTGGGTCTCCATGGGGACCTCTATGGGTCCCTATGGGTCTCTGTGGGTCTCCATGGGGATCTCTATGGGTCCCTATGGGTCTCCATGGGGACCTCTATGGGTCCCTATGGGTCTCTGTGGGTCTCCATGGGGTCCGTATGGGTCCCTATGGGTCTCTGTGGGTCTCCATGGGATCCTTATGGGTCTCTATGGGATCCTTATGGGTCCCTATGGGATCTCTGTGGGTCTCCATGGGATCTCTATGGGATCTCTATGGGTCCCTATGGGATCTCTGTGTGTCTCCATGGGGACCTCTATGGGTCCCTATGGGTCTCTGTGGGTCTCCATGGGGTCCGTATGGGTCCCTATGGGTCTCTATGGGTCTCCATGGGGATCTCTATGGGTCCCTATGGGTCTCTGTGGGTCTCCCTGGGGTCCGTACGGACAGCTCAGTGCTGCGCCCCACAGCCGCCCCATGGGCTCCCTCTGCTCTCTCCCCACAGAAAGGGCTCCACGAGGAGTGAAAGCAGTGGGCGATGCGCCCCCCGGCGCCGCCCCCATCAGCGCCTCCGCCCCCCTCCGCCCACCCAATAAATGCCTTTCAGCAGCAGCGGCGCTGTGGGGGCTTCTGTGGGGCGGGGCTGCGTGTGGGGCGGGGCTTCGTGTGGGGCGGGGCTTCGTGTGGGGCGGGGCTTTGTGTGGGGCGGGGCTGCGTGTGGGGCGGGGCTTTGTGTGGGGCGGGGCTTCGTGTGGGGCGGGGCTTCGTGTGGGGCGGGGCTTCGTGTGGGGCGGGGCTTTGTGTGGGGCGGGGCTTTGTGTGGGGCTTTGTGTGGGACTTTGTGTGGGGCAGGGCTTCGTGTGGGGCGGGGCTTCGTGTGGGACTTCGTGTGGGGCAGGGCTTCGTGTGGGGCGGGGCTTCGTGTGGGGCGGGGCTTTGTGTGGGGCTTCGTGTGGGGCGGGGCTTCGTGTGGGGCGGGGCTTTGTGTGGGGCTTTGTGTGGGGCAGGGCTTTGTGTGGGGCGGGGCTTCGTGTGGGGCGGGGCTTCGTGTGGGGCGGGGCTTTGTGTGGGGCGGGGCTGCGTGTGGGGCAGGGCTTTGTGTGGGGCTTTGTGTGGGGCGGGGCTTCGTGTGGGGCGGGGTTTTGTGTGGGGCGGGGCTTTCTATGGGGCAGGGCTTCGTGTGGGGCAGAGCTTTGTGTGGGGCAGGGCTTTGTGTGGGGCTTCGTGTGGGGCAGGGCTTCGTGTGGGGCGGGGCTGCGTGTGGGGCGGGGCTTTGTGTGGGGCGGGGCTTCGTGTGGGGCGGGGCTTCGTGTGGGGCAGGGCTACATGTGGGGTTTTGTGTGGGGCAGGGCTTCGTGTGGGGCGGGGCTTTGTGTGGGACGGGGCTTTGTGTGGGGCGGGGCTTTGTGTGGGGCAGGGCTTCGTGTGGGGTGGGGCTTCGTGTGGGGCGGGGATTGGAGTGGGGCGGGGATTGGAGTGGGGCGGGGCTTTGTGTGGGGCGGGGCTTCGTGTGGGGCGGGGATTGGAGTGGGGCGGGGGTGCGTGTGGGGCGGGGCTGCGTGTGGGGCAGGGCTTTGTGTGGGGCTTCGTGTGGGGCGGGGCTTCGTGTGGGGCTTTGTGTGGGGCACGGCTTTGTGTGGGGCTTTCTGTGGGGCGGGGCTTTGTGTGGGGCGGGGCTGCGTGTGGGGCTTCGTGTGGGGCGGGGCTTCGTGTGGGGCAGGGCTTTGTGTGGGGCTTTGTGTGGGGCGGGGCTTCGTGTGGGGCGGGGCTTCGTGTGGGGCTTTGTGTGGGGCACGGCTTTGTGTGGGGCTTTGTGTGGGGCAGGGCTTTGTGTGGGGCGGGCTGCGTGTGGGGCGGGGCTTTGTGTGGGGCGGGGACTGGTGTGGGGCGGGGCTTCGGGTGGGGCTTCGTGTGGGGCAGGGCTTCGTGTGGGGCGGGGGTTTGTGTGGGGCGGGGCTTCGTGTGGGGCTTTATGTGGGGCAGAGCTTCGTGTGGGGCGGGGCTTTGTGTGGGGCGGGGCTTTGTGTGGGGCGGGGCTTCGTGTGGGGCGGGGCTTCGTGTGGGGCTTCCTGTGGGGCAGGGCTTTGTGTGGGGCTTCGTGTGGGCCGGGCTTCGTGTGGGGCGGGGCTTTGTGTGGGGCGGGGCTTTGTGTGGGGCGGGGCTTCGTGTGGGGCTTTGTGTGGGGCGGGGCTTCGTGTGGGGCTTCGTGTGGGGCGGGGCTTTGTCACTCTGTGGGGTCCCTATGGGGCTTCTGTGGGGTCCCTCTGGGCATCTAACAGGCTCTATGGGGTCCTATGGGGCTTCTATGGGTTCCGTAGGTGTACCTAACGGGCTCTGTGGGGTCCCTATGGGGCTTCTATGGGTTCCGTGGGGGTACCTAACGGGCTCTGTGGGGTCGCTATGGGTTTGTTTTGGTTCAAGGTGGGATCCCTATGGGGTCTCCATGGGGTCCCTATGGGCAGCTGTGCATCCCCATCTTTCCCTATGGGTCCGCGCGTGTCGCTGTGGGATCCCATAGGGTCTGAGAGGATCCATTCACCCCATAGGACCACATAGAAAACAGTAGGATACCCACAGGACCGTGAAGGACCCCATAGGACCCCATAAGACCCCAGAAATGTCCCCCCACCCCTTTCCTATAAAGAACCTATAGGACCCCATGGGAGCTCCTGAGACCCCATCCCCCATTGGGATTCCATAATTAACCAAAAATCCCACATTTTCTCCTCGAAAATCCCCCATTTAACCCCAAAATCACCCATTTTCCCTTCAAAAATCCCCCATTTAACCCCAAAATCGCCCATTTTCTATTCGAAAATCCCCCATTTAACCCCAAAATCGCCCATTTTCTATTCGAAAATCCCCCATTTAACCCCAAAATCACCCATTTTCCCTTCAAAAATCCCCCATTTAACCCAAAATCATACATTTTCTCCTCGAAAATCCCCCATTTAACCCCAAAATCCTTCTACCCTTTTGGGGTCCTTCTACTACTGGGGGTCCTTCTATCTTTTGGGGGTCCTTCTAACCTTGGGGGTCCCTCTACCTTTGGGGGTCCTTCTGCCCTTTGGGGGTCCTTCTGCCCTTTTGGGGGTCCTTCTACCCTTAGGGGTCCTTCTACCCTTGGGGGTCCCTCAACACTTTGGGGGTCCCTCTACCATTGGGGGTCCTTCTAACCTTGGGGGTCCTTCTACCCTTTGGGGGTCCCTCAACCCTTTGGGGGACCTTCTAACCTTTGGGAGTCCTTCTACCCTTTCGGGCTCCTTCTACCCTTTGGGGGTCCCTCAACCCTTTGGGGGTCCTTCTACCTTTGGGGGTCCTTCTACCCTTTGGGGGTCCTTCTAACCTTCGGGGTCTTTCTACCCTTGGGGGTCCCTCAACCCTTTGGGGGTCCCTCTACCATTGGGGGTCCTTCTATCCTTTGGGTGTCCCTCTAACCTTTGGGGTTCCTTCTAACCTTTGGGGGTCTTTCTACCACTGGGGGTCCTTCTACCCTTGGGGGTCCTTCTATCCTTTCGGGCTCCTTCTACCCTTTGGGGGTCCTTCTACCCTTTTGGGGGTCCTTCTACCCTTTGGGGGTCTTTCTACTCTTTGGGGGTCCTTCTACCCTTTTGGGGGTCCTTCTAACCTTTGAGGGTCCCTCAACCCTTTGGGGGTCCTTCTACCCTTGGGGAGTCCTTCTACTCTTTGGGGATCGTTCTAACCTTTGGGGTCCTTCTACCCTATAGGGGGTCCTTCTACTCTTTGGGGGTCCTTCTACCTTTGGGGGGTCTTTCTACCACTGGGGGTCCTTCTACCCTTTTGGGGGTCCTTCTACCTTTGGGGGACCTTCTATCTTTGGGAGTCCTTCTAACCTTCGGGGTCTTTCTACCCTTGGGGGTCCCTCAACCCTTTGGGGGTCCCTCTACCATTGGGGGTCCTTCTATCCTTTGGGTGTCCCTCTAACCTTTGGGGTTCCTTCTACCCTTTGGGGGTCTTTCTACCACTGGGGGTCCTTCTACCCTTGGGGAGTTCTCCTACCTTTTGGGGGTCCTTCTGACCTTGGGGGACCTTCTACTATTGGGGGTCCCTCAACCCTTTGGGGGTCCCTCAACCCTTTGGGGGTCCTTCTACCCTTGAGGGTGTTTCTACCCTTTAGGGGTCTTTCTACCCTTTGGGGGTCCTTCTACCCTTTTGGGGGTCCTTCTACCCTTTGAGGGTCCTTCTATCCTTTGGGGGTCCTTCTACCTTTGGGGGGTCTTTCTACCACTGGGGGTCCTTCTACCCTTTTGGGGGTCCTTCTACCCTTGGGGGTCCTTCTACCCTTTGGGGGTCCTTCTAACCTTCGGGGTCTTTCTACCCTTGGGGGTCCCTCAACCCTTTGGGGGTCCCTCTACCATTGGGGGTCCTTCTATCCTTTGGGTGTCCCTCTATCCTTTGGGGGTCTTTCTGTCCTTTGGGGGTCCTTCTACCCTTTAGGGGTCCTTCTACCCTTTGGGGGTCCCGCAACCCTTTGGGGGTCTTTCTACCCATTGGGGGTCCTTCTACCCTTTTGGGGGTCCTTCCACTATTGGGGGACCTTCTACCCTTTGGGGGTCCTTCTAACCTTCGGGGTCTTTCTACCCTTGGGGGTCCCTCAACCCTTTGGGGGTCCCTCTACCATTGGGGGTCCTTCTATCCTTTGGGTGTCCCTCTATCCTTTGGGGGTCCTTCTACCCTTTCGGGCTCCTTCTACCCTTTGGGGGTCCCTCTACCATTGGGGGTCCTTCTATCCTTTGGGTGTCCCTCTATCCTTTGGGGTTCCTTCTACCCTTTGGGGGTCTTTCTACCACTGGGGGTCTTTCTACCCTTGGGGAGTTCTCCTACCTTTTGGGGGTCCTTCTGACCTTGGGGGACCTTCTACTATTGGGGGTCCCTCAACCCTTTGGGGGTCCTTCTACCCTTGAGGGTGTTTCTACCCTTTAGGGGTCTTTCTACCCTTTGGAGGTCCTTCTATCCTTTGGGTGTCCCTCTACCCTTTGGGGGTCCTTCTACCCTTTGGGGGTCCTTCTGTCCTTGGGGGGTCCTTCTTCCCTGGAGGTCCTTCTACCCTTTGGGAGTCCTTCTAACCTTGGGGGTCCTTCTACCCTTTGAGGGTCCTTCTATCCTTTGGGGGTCCTTCTACCTTTGGGGGGTCTTTCTACCACTGGGGGTCCTTCTACCCTATAGGGGGTCCTTCTACCTTTGGGGGACCTTCTATCTTTGGGAGTCCTTCTAACCTTCGGGGTCTTTCTACCCTTGGGGGTCCCTCAACCCTTTGGGGGTCCCTCTACCATTGGGGGTCCTTCTATCCTTTGGGTGTCCCTCTATCCTTTGGGGTTCCTTCTAACCTTTGGGGGTCTTTCTACCACTGGGGGTCCTTCTGACCTTGGGGGACCTTCTACTATTGGGGGTCCCTCAACCCTTTGGGGGTCCTTCTACCCTTGAGGGTGTTTCTACCCTTTAGGGGTCCTTCTACCCTTTGGGGGTCCTTCTACTCTTTGGGGGTCCTTCTACCTTTGGGGGGTCCTTCTACCCTTTCTGGGTCTTTCTACCCTTAGGGGTCCTTCTGTCCTTGGGGGGTCCTTCTTCCCTGGAGGTCCTTCTACCCTTTGGGAGTCCTTCTAACCTTGGGGGTCCTTCTACCCTTTTGGGGGTCCTTCTACACTTTGGGGGTCCTTCTACTCTTTAGGGGCCCTTCTACCCTTGGGGTTCCTTCTACCTTTGGGGGTCCTTCTACCCTTTGGGGGTCCTTCTACCCTTTTGGGGTCCTTCTGCCCTTGGTGGGTCCTTCTACCCTTGGGGATCCTTCTAACCTTGGGGATCCTTCTAACCTTTGAGGGTCCCTCAACCCTTTGGGGGTCCTTCTACCCTTGGGGAGTCCTTCTACTCTTTGGGGATCCTTCAAACCTTTGGGGTCCTTCTACCCTATAGGGGTCCTTCTACTCTTTGGGGGTCCTTCTACCTTTGGGGGGTCTTTCTACCACTGGAGGTCCTTCTACCCTTTCGGGCTCCTTCTACCCTTTGGGGGTCCTTCTACCCTTTTGGGGTCTTTCTACCCTTTGGGGGTCCCTCAACCCTTTGGGGGTCCTTCTATCCTTGGGGTTCTTTCTACCTTTGGGGGGTCCTTCTACCCTTTTGGGGTCTTTCTACCCTTAGGGGTCCTCCTACCCATTGGGGGTCCTTCTACCTTTTGGGGGTCCTTCAACCCTTTGGGGTTCCTTCAACTCTTTGGGGGTCTTTCTACCCTTGCGGGTCTTTCTAGACTCCAGTCAAGGAGTCTATGAAGACCCCCCCCCCCCCCATATGGCCACCCTTAATATGGACCCCCCCCCCCCCCACAGTGATCTCCCCCCATATGGACCCTCCCCCATATGGACACCCCATAGGGACCCTCACCCAATGAGGTCCCCCCAAAGGGACCCCCCCTACACGGACCCCCACGCCCTGAGGTCCCCCCATATGGCCCCCCCAAATGGACCCCCCCCCCCATATGAACCCCCTCTATACGGACCCCCCCTATGAACCCCCCCACGTGGATCCCCCCATTGGGAACCCCACCCCCTGAGGTCCCCCGATATGGACCCCCCATAGGGACCCCCCCAAATGAACCCCCCAAATATGGATCTCCCCATATTGACCCCCTCTATATGGATGCCCCCCCATGGAATCCCCCCTTTACGGACCCCCTTTACGGACCCCCCCCCCATATGGAGCCCCCCATATGGACCCCCCCCCCCATATGGACCCCCCCCATATGGACCCCCTCTATGTGGAACCCCAATAGGACCCCAATAGAACCCCAATGGGATCCCCCATACAGAACCCCCCCCCCGATACGGACCCCCCCCACCATTGGACAAAAGGCGGAGGCGCGGCCAGCTCTGATTGGCCGCTTTCATTTATTGAGGGGCACTTCCGGTAGGCGGAGCCACCGCAGGACCCGCCTCTTGGGTGGGCGGGGCCACAGTAGGGGGCGGGGCCGTCTGGTAGAGGACCAATGGCTGTGAAGGAGGGGCGGGGTCACCGAGGTCACCCGATAACCTCAGGTGACCCCAAATAAGTCGATCCCCCCCCCCCCAAAACCGACCCCTCTCAATCGCCCCGCCCTCCTCATAGGCACGTCTCCATCTCGAAGCCACGCCCACTACACAAAGCCCCGCCCCCATTTTGCCTTTCCACCCAATAGGAACGCTTCTCTACCGTAGCCCCGCCCACAGCCCAATGGCAATGCAGCTAATTTAGCCCCGCCCCCATTGGTAAAGCCCCGCCCCCAACCCCCTAGACCAATAGCAATGCTCCTCACAGCAAGCCCCGCCCCCATTGGCACAGCCCCTCCCAATTTACATAGCCCCGCCTCCAGACCAATAGCAATGCGGCGCACACTCGTAGCCCCGCTCCCATAGGCTGAGTCCCGCCCCTTTCCACTATTGCTCCGCCCCTCGACCAATAGCAATGCCCCTCTCCTATAGCCCCGCCCCCTTGACCCGCCCCCCGTCCAATAGCAGCGCTCCTCACAAAGCCCCGCCCCCAATCTCTCAGCCCCGCCCACATTAGCATAGCCCCACCCCCATCCCAGAGCCCCCACCCCCGCCGTCCACGCTATTTACATATCCCCACCCCCCGCCCAATAGCATCGCGCCTCTCGCGTAGCCCCGCCCCCACTCACCACTTGGCCCCGCCCCGCCAGGGCCCTTCCGGCCGCCACGGCCCCGCCCACCGCCAGCCCCACCTCCGTGGCGGCACCCAATGCGAGGAGTGCCTGCGCGCCGAGCACCGCCCCCTGCGTGACGTCAGCGTCAGGCCACGCCCCCACGGGGCGCCCGTCGGGATCCATTGGGAGCCATAGGGACCCATAGAGACCCATAGGGACTCCATAGCGACCCCATAGAGACCAATAGAGACCCATAGGGACACACAGAGAGACCCATAGAGACCCACAAATACCCCATAGAGACCCATAGAGATACATAGACACCCCATAGGGACCCCATAGGGACCCACAGAGACCCCATAGAGACCCATAGAGATACATAGACACCCCATAGAGACCCCATAGATACCCATGGTGACCCCAGAGAGACCCATAGAGCCCCATAGAGACCCATAGGGACCCATAGAGACATATAGAGACCCCATAGGGACCCATAGCGACCCCAAAGAGACCCATGGTGACCCCAGAGAGACCCATAGAGACCCATGGTGACCCCAAAGAGACCCATAGGGACCCATAGAGCCCAATATTGATCCATAGAAACCCACAGAGACCCATAGAGACCCATAGAGACCCATAGGGACCCATAGAGCCCAATAGTGACCCATAGAAACACACAGGGACCCATAGGGACTCATAGAGACCCATAGAGAGACCCCATAAAGACCCACAAAGACCCCATAGAGACCCAGAGGGTCCCATTGAGAGACCCATAGGGAACCATAGAGCACAACAGTGACCCATAGAAAACCACAGGGACCCATAGGAACACATAGAGCCCAATAGTGACCCATAGAGACCCACAGAGACCCATAGGGACCCATAGAGACCCATAGAGACACATAGAGAGACCCATAGAGATCCACAGAGACCCACAGAGACCCCAGAGAGACCCATAGAGACACATAGGGACACATAGAGAGACCCATAGGGACCCATAGAGACCCACAAATACCCATAAACACCCATAGGTGCCCACAGAGACCCCATAGGGACCCATAGAGACCCACAGGGACCCATAGAGACCCACATAGACCCCATAGAGACCCATAGAGCCCAATAGTGACCCACAGGGACCCATAGAGACCCAAAGAGACCCATAGAAACCCATAGAGACCCACAGAGACCCCATAGAGACACATAGGGACACAGAGAGAGACCCATAGAGACCCACAGAGACCCATGGAGCCCAATAGTGACCCATAGAAACACACAGGGACCCATAGGGACACATAGAAACCCATGGAAACCCAGAGAGACCCACAGAGACCCCATAGAGACCCACAGAGACCCCACAGAGACCCATAGAGACACATAGGGACACATAGAGAGACCCATAGAGACCCACAGAGACCCCATAGAGACACATAGAGACCCATAGAAACCCATAGAGACCCAGAGAGACCCACAAATACCCGTAAACACCCATAGGTGCCCACAGAGACCCACAGACAACCCATAGAGACCCAAAGAGACCCCATAGCGACCCATAGAGCCCAATAGTGACCCACAGGGACCCATAGAGACCCATAGAGACCCACATAGACCCCATAGTGACCCATAGAGCCCAATAGTGACCCACAGGGACCCATAGAGACCCACAGGGACCCATAGAGACCCACAGACCCCATAGCCCCCCACGACCCCGTGGCCCCCCCGTGACCCCCCGCCCCCCCCCCCGTGACCCCGTGACCTCTGACCCCCTGACCTGCACGTGGGGCGCCATGGCCCAGCAGCGCCCGCAGCCGTTGGGCAGCAGCACCCCCTGCATCACCAACTGCAGGACAGCCAACACCGCGCTCAGCACCGACAGCGCCAGCGCAGCCCGGGCCTATGGACAACCGACAGCACCCCATGGCACCCCATAGCACCCCATGGCACCCTATGGCACCCTATGGCACCTGTAGGGTCACCCCATGGCACCCCATGGCACCTGGAGGGTCACCCCATGGCACCCCATGGCACCCCATGGCACCCATAGGGTCACCCCATGGCACCCCATGGCACCTGGAGGGTCACCCCATGGCACCCCATGGCACCCCATGGCACCTGGAGGGTCACCCCATGGCACCCCATGGCACCCCATGGCACCTGGAGGGTCACCCCATGGCTCCCAATGGCACCCCATAGCACCTGGAGGGTCACCCCATGGCTCCCCATGGCACCCCATGGCACCCCATAGCACCTGGAGGGTCACCCCATGGCTCCCAATGTCACCCCATAGCACCTGGAGGGTCACCCCATGGCTCCCAATGTCACCCCATGGCACCTGGAGGGTCACCCCATGGCACCCCATGGCACCCCATGGCACCTGGAGGGTCACCCAAGGGCACCCAATGGCATCCAGTGGCACCCTATGGCACCTGTAGGGTCACCCCATGGCACCCCATGGCACCCCATGGCACCTGTAGGGTCACCCCATGGCACCCCATGGCACCCCATGGCACCCCATGGCACCTGGAGGGTCACCCCATGGCACCCCATGGCACCTGGAGGGTCACCCCATGGCTCCCAATGGCACCCCATGGCACCTGGAGGGTCACCCCATGGCACCCCATGGCACCCCATGGAACCCTATGGCACCCCACGGCACCTGGAGGGTCACCCCATGGCACCCCATGGCACCCCATGGCACCTGTAGGGTCACCCCATGGCACCCCATGGCACCCTATGGCACCCTATGGCACCTGTAGGGTCACCCCATGGCTCCCAATGGCACCCTAAGGCACCTGTAGGGTCACCCCATGGCACCCCATGGCACCTGGAGGGTCACCCCATGGCACCCCATGGCACCCCATGGCACCTGGAGGGTCACCCCATGGCACCCCATGGCACCCCATGGCACCTGGAGGGTCACCCCATGGCACCCCATGGAACCCTATGGCACCCCATGGCACCTGGAGGGTCACCCCATGGCTCCCAATGGCACCCCATGGCACCCCATGGCACCCCATGGCACCTGGAGGGTCACCCCATGGCACCCCATGGCACCATATGGCACCTGTAGGGTCACCCCATGGCACCCCATGGCACCCCATGGCACCCATAGGGTCACCCCATGGCACCCCATGGCACCTGGAGGGTCACCCCATGGCACCCCATGGCTCCAATGGCACCTGGAGGGTCACCCCATGGCACCCCATGGCACCTGGAGGGTCACCCCATGGCACCCCATGGCACCCAATGGCACCCCATGGCACCTGGAGGGTCACCCCATGGCACCCCATGGCACCTGTAGGGTCACCCCATGGCACCCAATGGCACCCCATGGCACCTGTAGGGTCACCCCATGGCACCCCATGGCACCTGGAGGGTCACCCTATGGCACCCCATGGCACCCTATGGCACCTATAGGGTCACCCCATGGCACCCCATGGCACCCATAGGGTCACCCCATGGCACCCCATGGCACCCCATGGCACCTGTAGGATCACCCCATGGCACCCAGTGGCACCCTATGGCACCTGTAGGATCACCCTATGGCACCCTACGGTACTCATAGGATCATCCAATGGCACTCCATGGCACCCATAGGGTCACCCCATGGCTCCAATGGCACCCTATGGCACCTGTAGGGTCACCCCATGGCACCCAATTGCACCCTATGGCACCTGTAGTGTCACCCCATGGCTCCCAATGGCACCCCATGGCACCTGGAGGGTCACCCCATGGCTCCCAATGGCACCCCATGGCACCTGGAGGGTCACCCCATGGCTCCAATGGCACCCTATGGCACCCTATGGCACCCTATGGCACCTGGAGGGTCACCCCATGGCACCCCATGGCACCCTATGGCACCTGTAGGGTCACCCCATGGCACCCAATGGCACCTGTAGGGTCACCCCATGGCACCCCATGGCACCCCATGGCACCGGTAGGGTCACCCCATGGCACCCCATGGCACCCCATGGCACCCGGAGGGTCACCCCATGGCACCCCATGGCACCCCATGGCACCCTATGGTACCTGTAGGGTCACCCCATGGCACCCCATGGCACCCCATGGCACCTGTAGGGTCACCCCATGGCACCCAATGGCACCCTATGGCACCTGTAGGGTCACCCCATGACTCCCAATGGCACCCTATGGCACCCTATGGCACCTGTAGGGTCACCAATGGCACCCAATGGTGCCCCATGGCACCCTATGGCACCTGTAGGGTCACACAATGTCTCCCAGTGTCACCCTATGGCACCTATAGGGTCACCCCATGGCACCCAATGGCACCCTATGGCACCTATGGGATCACCCAAGGGCACCCATTGGCACCCCATGGCACCCTATGGTACTCATAGGGTCACCCAAGGGCACCCTATGGCACCCTATGGCACCTGTAGGGTCACCCCATGGCACCCCATGGCACCCTATGGCACCTGTAGGGTCACCCCATGGCACCTATAGGATCACCCTAAGGCACCTGTAGGGTCACCCCATGGCACCCAATGGCACCCCATGGCACCTGGAGGGTCACCCCATGGCACCCAATGGCACCCTAAGGCACCTGTAGGGTCACCCCATGGCACCCCATGGCACCCTATGGCACCCTATGGCACCTGTAGGGTCACCCCATGGCTCCCAATGGCACCCTAAGGCACCTGGAGGGTCACCCCATGGCACCCCATGGCACCCCATGGCACCTGGAGGGTCACCCCATGGCACCCCATGGCACCCCATGGCACCTGGAGGGTCACCCCATGGCACCCAATGGCACCCTATGGCACCCTATGGCACCTGTAGGGTCACCAATGGCACCCAATGGTGCCCCATGGCACCCCATGGCACCTGTAGGGTCACCCCATGGCACCCTATGGCACCTGTAGGGTCACACAATGTCTCCCAGTGTCACCCTATGGCACCTATAGGGTCAGCCCATGGCACCCAATGGCACCCTATGGCACCTATGGGATCACCCAAGGGCACCCCATGGCACCCTATGGTACTCATAGGGTCACCCAAGGGCACCCTATGGCACCTGTAGGATCACCCAATGGCACCCAATGGCACCCTATGGTACTCATAGGGTCACCCCATGGCTCCCAATGGCACCCTATGGCACCCCATGGCACCCTATGGTACTCATAGGGTCACCCAAGGGCACCCAATGGCACCCAATGGCACCCTATGGTACCCATAGGGTCACCCGAGGGCACCCTATGGCACCCCATGGCACCCTATGGCACCTGTAGGGTCACCAATGGCACCCAATGGCATCCAGTGACACCCTATGGCACCCTATGGCACCTGTAGGGTCACCCCATGGCACCCCATGGCACCCTATGGCACCCCATAGCACCCTATGGTACTCATAGGATCACCCAATGGCACCCTATGGCACCCTATGGCACCTGTAGGGTCACCCCATGGCTCCCAATGGCACCCAGAGGCACCTATAGGATCACCCAAGGGCACCCCATGGCACCTGGAGGGTCACCCCATGGCACCCCATGGCACCCCATGGCACCTGTAGGGTCACCCCATGGCACCCCATGGCACCCTATGGCACCTGTAGGGTCACCCCATGGCACCCCATGGCACCCAATGGCACCCTATGGCACCTGTAGGATCACCCCATGGCACCCAGTGGCACCCCATGGCACCTGGAGGGTCACCCCATGGCTCCCAATGGCACCCCATGGCACCTGTAGGATCACCCCATGGCACCCAGTGGCACCCTATGGCACCTGGAGGGTCACCCCTTGGCTCCAATGGCACCCTATGGCACCCTATGGCACCTGTAGGGTCACCCCATGGCTCCCAATGGCACCCTAAGGCACCTGGAGGGTCACCCCATGGCACCCTATGGTACCTGTAGGGTCACCCCATGGCACCCCATGGCACCTGGAGGGTCACCCCATGGCACTCCATGCCACCCTATGGCACCTGTAGGGTCACCCCATGGCACCCCATGGCACCTGGAGGGGCACCCCATGGCACCCCATGGCACCCTATGGCACCTGTAGGGTCACCCCATGGCACCCCATGGCACCTGGAGGGGCACCCCATGGCACCCAATGGCACCCTATGGCACCTGTAGGGTCACCCCATGGCTCCCAATGGCACCCTAAGGCACCTGTAGGGTCACCCCATGGCACCCCATGGCACCTCTAGGGTCACCCCATGGCACCCCATGGCTCCAATGGCACCTGGAGCGTCACCCCATGACTCCCAATGGCACCCCATGGCACCTGGAGGGTCACCCAAGGGCACCCAATGGCATCCAGTGGCACCCTATGGCACCTGTAGGGTCACCCCTTGGCTCCCAATGGCACCCCATGGCACCCCATGGCACCTGGAGGATCACCCAGTGGCACCCTATGGTACTCATAGGATCATCCAATGGCACTCCATGGCACCCATAGGGTCACCCCATGGCACCCAATGGCTCCCTATGGCACCTGTAGGGTCACCCCATGGCACCCCATGGAACCCTATGGCACCTGTAGGGTCACCCCATGGCTCCCAATGGCACCCCATGGCACCCTATGGTACTCATAGGGTCACCCAAGGGCACCCAATGGCACCCAATGGCACCCTATGGCACCTGTAGGGTCACCCCATGGCACCCAACGGGACCCTATGGCACCTATAGGATCACCCAAGGGCACCTGTAGGGTCACCCCATGGCTCCCAATTGCACCTGTAGGGTCACCCCATGGCTCCCAATGGCATCCCATGGCACCTGGAGGGTCACCCCATGGCACCCCATGGAACCCTATGGCACCTGTAGGGTCACCCCATGGCTCCCAATGGCACCCTATGGCACCTGTAGGGTCACCCCATGGCACCCTATGGTACCTGTAGGGTCACCCCATGGCACCCCATGGCACCCCATGGCACCTGGAGGGTCACCCCATGGCACCCCATGGCACCCTATGGCACCTATAGGGTCACCCCATGGCACCCAATGGCACCCTATGGCACCTGTAGGGTCACCCCATGGCACCCCATGGCACCCTATGGCACCTATAGTGTCACCCCATGGCACCCAATGGCACCCTATGGCACCTGTAGGGTCACCCAATTGTACTTATAGGGTCACCCCATGGCACCTATAGGGTCACCCCATGGCACCCAATGGCACCCTATGGCACCTATAGGGTCACCCAATTGTACTTATAGGGTCACCCCATGGCACCTATAGGGTCACCCCATGGCACCCAATGGCACCCTATGGCACCTATAGGGTCACCCAATTGTACTTATAGGGTCACCCAATGGCACCCTATGGTACTCATAGGGTCACCCTATGGCACCTATAGGGTCACCCAATAGCACCCCATGGCACCTATAGGGTCACCCAATTGTACTTATAGGGTCACCCCATGGCACCTATAGGGTCACCCAATTGTACTTATAGGGTCACCCCATGGCACCTATAGGGTCACCCTATGGCACCCCATGGCACCGATAGGGTCACCCAATTGTACTTATAGGGTCACCCCATGGCACCTATAGGGTCAGCCCATGGCACCCTCTGACCCCCCCCGTGCCCCATAGCGCGCCCTATGTCACTCACCAGCCCCACGGCCTCCTTGCCCGCCGCTGCCAGCAGCACCGCTCCGGTCACCATGAACTGTGGGGCACAGCTGCCCTATAGCCGCCCCATAGATGCCCCACAGATACCCCATAGCCACCCCATAGTCACCCCATAGATACCCCATAGCCGCCCCATAGCCACCCCATAGCTGCCCCACAGATACCCCATAGCCGCCCCATAGATACCCCATAGCCACCCTATAGCAACCCCATAGCTGCCCCATAGCCACCCTATAGTCGCCCCATAGATCCCCCATAGCCACCCCATAGCTGCCCCACAGATACCCCATAGCTGCTCCATAGCCGCCCCATAGATACCCCATAGCCACCCCATAGCTGCCCCATACATACCCCATACATAACCCATAGCTGCCCCACAGCTACTCCACAGCTGCCCCATAGATACCCCATAGATCTCCTTTAGATTCCCCATAGATACCCCATAGCTGCCCCATAGCTGCCCCATAGATTCCCCATAGATACCCCATAGCTACCTCATAGATACCCCATAGCCACCCCATAGCTGCCCCATAGCTGCCCCATACATACCCCATACATACCCCAAAGCTGCCCCATAGCTACTCCATAGCTGCCCCATAGCTGCCCCATAGATACCCATAGCCACCCCATAACCACCCCATAAGTGCCCTATATGTGCCCCATAACGACCCCAAGTGCCCCTTAGCCACCCCATAAGTACCCCAGCTGCCCCATAACCACCCCATAACTGCCCCATAAGTGCTCCAAATGTCCCATAACCTCCCCATAACTGCCCCGTAAGTGCGCCATAACCACCCCAAATGCCCCATAACCGCCCCATAAGTGCCCCATAAGTGCTCCAAATGCCCCATTACCTCCCCATAACCACCCCGTAAGTGCCCCATAACCGCCCCAAATGCCCCATAACCGCCCCATAAGTGCCCCATAAGTGCTCCAAATGCCCCATTACCTCCCCATAACCACCCCGTAAGTGCCCCATAAGTGCCCCAAATGCCCCATAACCGCCCCCTAAGTGCCCCATAAGTGCTCCAAATGTCCCATAACCTCCCCATAACCGCCCCGTAAGTGCCCCATAACCGCCCCATAAGTGCCCCATAAGTGCTCCAAATGCCCCATAACCTCCCCATAACCACCCCGTAAGTGCCCCATAACTGCCCCAAATGCCCCATAACCACCCCAAATGCCCCATAACCACCCCATAACTGCCCCATCAGTGCTCCAAATGTCCCATAACCTCCCCATAACTGCCCCGTAAGTGCCCCATAACTGCCCCAAATGCCCCATAACCACACCAAATACCCCATAACCGCCCCATAAGTGCCTCATAAGTGCTCCAAATGCCCCATAACCTCCCCATAACTGCCCCATAACTGCCCCATAACAGCCCCAAATGCCCCATAACCGCCACATAACCACCCCGTAAGTGCCCCCCACACCCCACACCGGCCCCCCGCCCCACAGACCCCCTCACCAGCACCCCGGTGCCCACGGGGACCCCGAGTTGGGTACTGAAAGGATCCTGTAGGGCTGCCAGCAGCGCCGCCCCCAAAGACGTCTGTAGGGCCCCCATCAGCATCTGCGTCACCTGGGGGGCAGAGACCCATAGCGGGACCCATAGGGGCCCATAGGGATGCATAGGGACCCATGGGGACCCAGAGGGGTGCATAGGGACCCATGGGGACACATAGGGACCCCATAGAGACACATAGAGACCCAGAGGGACGCATAGGGACACACTGAGATACATAGGGACCCATAGAGACCCCATAGAGACCCATAGGGACCCATAGAGACCCATAGAGACACACAGGGACCCATAGGGATGCATAGGGACCCCATAGAGACCCATAGGGACCTCATAGGGACCCATAGGGACACATAGAGACCCATAGGGACACACAGGGACCCATAGGGACATATAGAGACCCTTAGAGACCCATAGGGACCCCATAGAGACCCCATAGGGACCCATAGGGACACTTAGGGACATATAGGGACCCATAGGGACCCATAGGGATGCATAGGAACACATAGAGCCCCATGGGGACCCATAGAGACCCATAGAGACTCCTAGGGATGCATAGGGACCCATAGGGACACATAGGGACCCATAGGGACCCATAGAGATACACAGAGACCCATAGGGACACATAGAGACCCATAGAGACCCATAGGATCACATAGGGACCCCATAGGAACCCATATAGATCCAAAGGGATGCATAGGGACATACAGGGACCCATGGGGACCCCATAGGGACCCCATAGGGATGCATAGGGTCGCATAGGGACCACATAGGGACCCATACAGATCCAAAGGGATGCATAGGGACACATAGGGACCCATAGAGACATATAGGGACCCATAGAGACCCATAGAGATCCACAGGCAGCCCATAAGCTCACATAGGGACCCATAGAGACACATAGAGACCCATAGGGACCCCATAGGGACGCATAGGGACCCATAGGGACCCACAGAGACCCACAGGGACCCATAGAGACATATAGGGATGCATAGGGACCCATAGGGACACATGGGGACACATAGGGACGCATAGAGACATATAGGGACCCATAGGGACCACATAGGGACCCATAGGGACCCATAGGGATGCATAGGGACCCATAGGGACACATGGGGACATATAGGGACCCATAGGGACCACATAGGGACCCATAGGGACCCATAGGGATGCATAGGGACCTATAGGGACACACAGAGACACATGGGGAGCCATAGGGACCCACAGAGACCCCATAGAGTCCCACAGGGAGCCCACGAAGACCCCATGGAGCCCCACGGAGCCCCATAGGGACCCCCACTCACCCCCAGCGCCTTCGCCTCCCCCTTCAATCCCCGCTTGGGTTTATGGGGCTGTCCGTTTCCGGGTCCCCCCGGGACGATGCGGGTCAGCACCACCACTTCCTCCATCGTTCCACTGAGGGGGACACGTCCCGCGACATCCCATAATAGCCCCCCCGGTGCCCCGCCACATCCCATAATAGCCCCCCGGTGCCCCACGGCATCCCATAATAGCCCCCCGGTGCCCCGCCACATCCCATAATAGCCCCCCGGTGCCCCGCCACATCCCATAATAGCCCCCAGCCCCTTACAACCCGTGAGTACTCCCCCCCTATCAATCCCAACTTCCATCCCGTAATACCCCCCGATATCCCATAATAATCCCCCCTTCCATCCCATAATACATCCCCAATACCGCATAACACCCCATAACACCCCATAATACCCCATAACCCCCCATTAATCCCCCATTAATCCCCCCCTCCATCCCATAATCCCCCATAACCCCCCATGAATCCCCTCCTCCATCCCATAATACCCCCCAATACCCCATAATCCCCCATAACCCCCCATTAATCCCCTCTCCATCCCATAACACCCCATAATACCCCATAACCCCCCATGAATCCCCATAACCACCCATGAATCCCCCCCTCCATCCCACAATACCCCTTAACACCCCATAATACCCCCGAATCCCCCATAACACCCCATAATCCCCCATAACCCCCCATGAATCCCCCCCTCCATCCCATAATACCCCACAATACCCCACAATCCCCCATAACCCCCCATGAATCCCCCCTCCATCCCATAATCCCCCATAACCCCCCATGAATCCCCCCCTCCATCCCATAATCCCCCATAACCCCCCATTAATCCCCCCCTCCATCCCATAATACCCCATAACACCCCATAATATCCCATAATCCCCCATAACCCCCCATTAATCCCTCCTTCCATCCCATAATCCCCCATAACACCCCATAATCCCCCCTTCCATCCCATAATACCCCTTAACACCCCATAATACCCCCCAATCCCCCATAACCCCCCATGAATCCCCCCCTCCACCCCATAATCCCCCATAATCCCCCATAACCCCCCATTAATCCCTCCTTCCATCCCATAATCCCCCATAACACCCCATAATACCCCATAATCCCCCATAATCCCCCATAACCCCCCATGAATCCCCCCCTCCACCCCATAACACCCCATAATCCCCCATAACCCCCCATTAATCCCCCCTTCCATCCCATAATACCCCATAACCCCCCATAACCCCCATTAATCCCCCCTCCATCCCATAATACCCCATAACACCCCATAATACCCCCAATCCCCCATAATCCCCCATGAATCCCCCCCTCCATCCCATAATCCCCCATAACCCCCATTAACCCCCCCTTCCATCCCATAATACCCCTTAACACCCCATAATACCCCCCAATCCCCCATAATCCCCCATAACCCCCATTAATCCCCCCTCCATCCCATAATCCCCCATAACACCCCATAATACCCCATAACCCCCCATTAATCCCCCATTAATCCCCCCCTCCATCCCATAATCCCCCATAACCCCCCATTAATCCCCCCCTCCATCCCATAATAATCCCCCATAATCCCCCATAACCCCCCACGAATCCCCCCTCCATCCCATAATCCCCCATAACACCCCATAATACCCCATAACCCCCCATGAATCCCCCATTAATCCCCCCCTCCATCCCATAATCCCCCAAAACCGCTAATCCCCTCTCCATCCCATAACACCCCATAATACCCCATAACCCCCCATTAATCCCCTCTCCATCCCATAATACCCCCCAATCCCCCATAATCCCCCATAACCCCCCATTAATCCCCCCTCCATCCCATAATAACCCCCCATAATCCCCCATAGCCCCCCATGAATCCCCCCCTCCATCCCATAATACCCCACCGCCATTCAGGACTTCGGACCCCCCTCCCCCCCCCCCGCCCCGTTTTGGCTCCGCCCCGTTTTGTCTCCGCCCCCCTTTGGCTCCGCCCCCTTTGGCTCCGCCCTCCTTTGGCTCCGCCCCCTTTTGACCCCGCCCCCCTTTGGCCCCGCCCCCCTTTGGCTCCGCCCCCTTTGGGCCCCACTTTCCTTTTTTAAGGCGAAACGGAGCAATTTGGGTTAAAAAAGAAACCCCCAAACACCCCAAAAATGCCGTTTTTTGACGGCTGCGGCCCCATTTTGGGGTGAAATCGGGGAATATGGGGGGGCTGAGTCCCATCTGAGGGCTTTTGGGCCCCAAAATCGCTGTTTTTTGCAGTCTCAAAATCCCCATTTTTGCCCCAAATCCCCATTTTTCACTCACAAAAATCGCCATTTTTGCCCCAAAACGACATTTTTAGTCCTAAAATCCCCATTTTTGCCCCAAACCCCCATTTTTCATTCTAAAAATGTCCATTTTTGCCTAAAATTCACACTTTTATTTCACAAAAATCGCCATTTTTAACCAAAATCTCCATTTTTTATTACAAAAAATCGCCGTTTTTGTCCCCAAATGGACATTTTTACTCCTAAAATCCCCATTTTTTTGCCCAAAATTGCCCCAAATCCCCATTTCTCACTCACAAATCCCCCATTTTTGCCAAAAATTCACACTTTTATTGCTCAAAAATCGCCATTTTTGCCCCAAATCCCCATTTCTTACAAAAATCGCCATTTTTGCCCCAAACCCCCATTTTTCATTCTCAAAAATCGCCGTTTTTGCCCCAAATTCACACTTTTATTTCACAAAAATCGCAATTTTTAACCAAAATCTCCATTCTTATTACAAAAAATCGACATTTTTGCCCAAAATTCCCATTTTTAGTCCGTAAATCCCCATTCTTTCCCCAAAATTGCCCCAAGTCCCCATTTCTCACCCACAAAACCCCCCATTTTTGCCAAAAATTCACACTTTTAGTTCTCAAAAATCGCCATTTTTGCCCCAAATCCCCATTTTTAACCCCAAAATTCCCCATTTTTGCCCCCAAATTGCCCCCAAATCCCCATTTTTACCCAATATCCCCATTTTTTACTCACGAAAATCGCCATTTTTGCCCCAAATTCACGCTTTTATTGCTCAAAAATCGCCATTTTTGCCCCCAAATCCCCATTTTTAACCCCAAATCCCATTTTTACTCACAAAAATCGCCATTTTTGCCCCCAAATCGACATTTTTACTCCTAAAATCCCCATTTTTTTGCCCAAAATTGCCCCAAAGCCATATTTCTCACTCACAAAACCCATTTTTGCCAAAAATTCACACTTTTATTGCTCAAAAATCGCCATTTTCCCCCCAAAATTCACATTTTTAACCCCCAAATCCCCGTTTTTTCCCCAATATCCCCATTTTTTACTCACAAAAATCATCATTTTTGCCTCAAATCCCCATTTTTAACCCCCAATTTCCCCATTTTTGCCCCAAAATCCCCATTTTTGACCCCGAATTGCCCCCCAAAATCCATATTTTTAACGCCAAAACCCCAATTTTTCGCTCACAAAAATCGCCACTTCTGCCCCAAATGGGCATTTTTAGTCCTAAAATCCCCATTTTTGCCCAAAATTACCCCAAATCCGCATTTCTCACTCACAAAACCCCCCATTTTTGCCCCCAAATTCACTCTTTTACTGCTCAAAAATCGCCATTTTTACCCCCCGAAATCCCCATTTTTAACCCCAAATTCCCCATTTTTGCCCCCAAATCCCCATTTTTCACTCACAAAAATCGCCATTTTTGCCCCAAATTGACATTTTTAGTCCTAAAATCCCCATTTTTTGCCCAAAATTACCCAAAATCCCCATTTCTCACTCACAAAACCCCCCATTTTTGCCCCCAAATTCACTCTTTTATTGCTCAAAAATCGCCATTTTTACCCCCCGAAATCCCCATTTTTGCCCCCAAAATTCCGCCCCGCCGTGACCAAAAACCGCCATTTTCATCCCTTCATTCCGACTCCGCTTTTGGGGTAAAAAAGCGCCGCTTTGGGACCGCCGAGGAGGGCGATGGAGGGGGGCGGCCACGTGACCACGGCGGCGATGTGCAGTGACGTCATCAGAGGTGACGTCATCGCGGGGGGAGGAACGCGGCCCTTTCAGATGGGGGAGGAGGGGACGTCAGGACCCCAAAATCGCCCGAATTCACCCCAAAATTCCCCACTTTTGCCCCGAATTGCCCCACATCCCCTTTTTGCCGCTCCCAAAAATGCCCATTTTTTACCCCAAATCCCCATTTTTTTACCGTCAAAAATCCCCGTTTTGCCCCAAAATCTCCATTTCTGAACCCTCGAAATCCCCATTTTTGCCCCAAAATCCAACCCAAAAATGGGGCTCCCGAACCACCCCGGGGGGGGGGGGCGCTGATTTAAGACCCAAAATTGCCCGAATATGACCCAAAATTGGGAGGGGGGGGCAGTGTCTGACCCACCACGGGGCGGGGGGGACTTATAAGACCCAAAATCGCCCGAATTTGACCCAAAAATGCCAAAAATGGAGGGGATGGGGAGGCGGTTCTGACCCACCTGAGGGGGGGAGCACTGATTTAAGACCCAAAATCGCCCGAATTTCACCCAAAAATGGAGGGGAGGGGGGCAGTGTCTGACCCACCACGGGGGGGGGGGGGAATTTTAAGACCCAAAATCGCCCGAATTTGACCCAAAAATGCCAAAAATGGAGGGGATGGGGGGGCGGTTCTGACCCACCTGGGGGGGGGCACTGATTTAAGACCCAAAATTGCCCGATTTTGACCCAAAATTGGGAGGGGGGGGCAGTGTCTGACCCACCACGGGGGGGGGGGGCTTTTAAGACCCAAAATCGTCCGAATTTGACCCAAAAATTGAGGGGATGGGGGGGGCGGTTCTGACCCACCTCGGGGTGGGGGGGGCACTGATTTAAGACGCAAAATTGCCCGTTTTTGACCCAAAATTGGGAGGGGGGGGGGGGGCAGTGTTTGACCCACCTCAGGGGGGGGGGCTTTTAAGACCCAAAATTGCTCGAATTTGACCCAAAAATGGATGGGAGGGGGGGGCGGTTCTGACCCACCTGGGGGGGGGCACTGATTTAAGACCCAAAATTGCCCGATTTTGACCCAAAATTGGGAGGGGGGGAGGGGCAGTGTCTGACCCACCTCGGGGGGGGGGGGGCACTTTTAAGACCCAAAATCGCCCGAATTTGACCCAAAAATGCCAAAAATGGAGGGGATGGGGGGGCGGTTCTGACCCACCTGGGGGGGGGCACTGATTTAAGACCCAAAATCGCCCGAATTTCACCCAAAAATGGAGGGGAGGGGGGGGGCGGCTCTGACCCACCTGGGGGGGGCACTGATTTAAGACCCAAAATTGCCCGATTTTGACCCAAAATTGGGAGGGGGGGAGGGGCAGTGTCTGACCCACCTCGGGGGGGGGAATTTTAAGACCCAAAATCGCCTGAATTTCACCCAAAAAAGGAGAGGGGGAGCGGTTCTGACCCACCTGGGGGGTGGGGGGGGGGGAACGGGGGGCACTTTTAAGACCCAAAATCGCCCGAATTTGACCCAAAAATGCCAAAAAAGGAGGGGATGGGGGGGCGGTTCTGACCCACCTGGGGGGGGGGCACTGATTTAAGACCCAAAATCGCCCGATTTTGACCCAAAATTGGGAGGGGGGGAGGGGCAGTGTCTGACCCACCTCGGGGTGGGGGAGGGGGGGGGGGCACTTTTAAGACCCAAAATCGCCCGAATTTGACCCAAAATTGGGAGGGGGGGGCAGTGTCTGACCCACCTCGGGGTGGGGGGGGCACTGATTTAAGACCCCAAATCGCCCGATTTTGACCCAAAAATGGAGGGGGGTGGGCAGTGTCTGACCCACCTGGGGGGGGGGGGGGGAATTTTAAGACCCAAAATCGCCCGAATTTGACCCAAAAATTGAGGGGAGGGGGGGGCGGTTCTGACCCACCTGGTGGGGGGCACTGATATAAGACCCAAAATCGCCCGAATTTGACCCAAAAATGCCAAAAATGGAGGGGATGGGGAGGCGGTTCTGACCCACCTGGGGGGGGGGAGGGGGCACTGATTTAAGACCCAAAATTGCCCGTTTTTGACCCAAAATTGGGGGGGGGGGGGGGCAGTGTCTGACCCACCTCGGGGTGGGGGGGGGACTTTTAAGACCCAAAATCGCCCGAATTTGACCCAAAAATTGAGGGGAGGGGGGGGCGGTTCTGACCCACCTCGGGGTGGGGGGGGCACTGATTTAAGACCCAAAATCGCCCGAATTTGACCCAAAAATGCCAAAAAAGGAGGGGATGGGGGGGCGGTTCTGACCCACCACACGGGGGGGGGGGCACTGATTTAAGACCCAAAATTGCCCGTTTTTGACCCAAAATTGGGGGGGGGGGGGGGGGGGCAGTGTCTGACCCACCTCAGGGGGGGGCTTTTAAGACCCAAAATCGCCTGAATTTGACCCAAAAATGGAGGGGAGGGGGGGGCGGTTCTGACCCACCTCGGGGTGGGGGGGGCACTGATTTAAGACCCAAAATTGCCCGTTTTTGACCCAAAATTGGGAGGGGGGGGGGGGGGCAGTGTTTGACCCACCTCGGGGGGGGGAATTTTAAGACCCAAAATTGCCCGAATTTGACCCAAAAATGGAGGGGAGGGGGGGGGCGGTTCTGACCCACCTGGGGGAGGGGGGGCACTGATATAAGACCCAAAATCGCCCGATTTTGACCCAAAAATGCCCGATTTTGACCCAAAATTGGGAGGGGGGGGGGGGGGCAGTGTCTGACCCACTTCGGGGGAGGGGGGCTTTTAAGACCCAAAATCGCCCGAATTTGACCCAAAAATTGAGGGGGGGGGGGGGGCGGTTCTGACCCACCTGGGGGGGGAGGGGAGGGCACTGGTATAAGACCCAAAATCGCCCGAATTTGACCCAAAAATGGAGGGGAGGGGGGGGCGGTTCTGACCCACCTGGGGGGTTTTGGGAGGGAACGGGGGGGCACTTTTAAGACCCAAAACCATCGGATTTTGCCCCAAAATTGGGGCTCCCGGCCTATCCAGGAGGGGGGGAGGGATGGGGGGACTTTGGAAGGACCCAAAATCGCCCGAATTTGACCCAAAATTGGCGCTCCGGACCCACCTGAGGGGGCGGAGCGTTTCGGGCTCTTCGGATCCCTTTGCGACGTTTTCGGCACCGGCAGAGCCGCCCCATAGGGAGAAACCCCAAAAAGTTCTGCTTTCACCCCAAAAGTGAAGGCGGGTTTTGATGGTTTTTAACCGAAATCGTCAGAATTGGCCCCAAAGTGGAGGCGGAAAAGGAAGAAAAAAAGGGGGTTCTGTCAATATGGGGGGGGGGGGGGGGGGCAGAAATGGCCCCAAAATGATCCAAGATGACCCGAATTTGCCCCAAAAATCCCCAAAATGACCCCAAAATGAGCCCAAATGACCCAAATTTGCCCCAGATTGCCCCAAAATGGCCCCCAAATGACCCAAATTTGCACCAAATAGCCCCAAAATGGCCCCCGAATGACCCCAAAATGAGCCTAAATGACCCAAACTTGGCCCAAATACCTCCAAAATAGCCCCAAAATGAGGAAAAATGACCCAAATTTGCCCCAAATAGCCCCAAAATGGCCCCAAAATGACCCCAAAATGAGCCCATATGACCCAAAAATCCCCAAATATCCCCTATAATGGCCCCAAAACAAACAAAAATGACCCAAATTTACCCCAAATGTCCCCCAAATGACCCAAATTCACCCCAAATATCCCCAAAATGGCCCCAAAATGACCCAAAATGACCCAAATGACCCCAAATATTCCTAAAAATGGCCCCAAAATGAGGCAAGAAGACCCAAATTTGCCCCAAATAGCCCCAAAATGACCCCAAAATGAGTCCATGTGACCCAAAAATCCCCAAATATCCCCTAAAGTGGCCCCAAAACAAAAATGACCCAAATTTACCCTAAATGTCCCCAAAATGACCCAAATTCACCCCAAATATCCCCAAAATGACCCCAAAATGAGCCCATATGACCCAAATATCTCCAAATATCCCCCAAAATGGCCCCCGAAAGAACAAAAATGACTCAAATTTACCCAAAATGGCCCCAAAATGGCCCAATTTCACACCAAATGTCCCCAAAATGGCCCCAAAATGACCCAAATGACCCAAATATTCCTAAAAATGGCCCCAAAATGAGGCAAGAAGACCCAAATTTGCCCCAAATAGCCCCAAATGGCCCCAAAATGAGCCTAAATGACCCCAAAATCCCCGAATATCCCCCAAAATGGCCCCCAAAAGAACAAAAATGACCAAAATTTACCCAAAAAGGCCCCAAAATGACCCAAATTCGCCCCAAATATCCCCAAAATGGCCCCAAAATGACCCAAATGACCCAAATATTCCTAAAAATGGCCCCAAAATGAGGCAAGAAGACCCAAATTTGCCCCAAATAGCCCCAAAATGACCCCAAAATGAGTCCATGTGACCCAAAAATCCCCAAATATCCCCTAAAGTGGCCCCAAAACAAAAATGACCCAAATTTACCCTAAATGTCCACCAAATGACCCAAATTCGCTCCAAATATCCCCAAAATGGCCCCAAAATGAGCCCATATGACCCAAATATCCCCAAATATCCCCCAAAATGGCCCCCAAAAGAACAAAAATGACCAAAATTTACCCAAAAAGGCCCCAAAATGACCCAAATTCGCCCCAAATATCCCCAAAATGGCCCCAAAATGACCCAAATGACCCAAATATTCCTAAAAATGGCCCCAAAATGAGGCAAGAAGACCCAAATTTGCCCCAAATAACCCCAAATGAGCCCAAAATTTTGCCCCATTTCCCTTCAAAATGACATCGAAGAACCCCCAAATAATCCCCCAAATCCGCATTTTTCACCCCAAAGAACCCCAATCCATCCCCACCCACCCCCAAAATGACCCCATTTCCACCCAAAATTGCCCCATTTACCCCCCAAATGACACCAAAGAATACCCCAAAATGGCCTCATTTCCCCCCAAATAGCCCCAATTTCCCCAAAATGACCCAATTTCCCCCCAAAAATGCCCTCATTTCCCACCAAAAAGATCCATTTCCCCCCAAAATTGCCCCAATTCCCACATAGTTGCCCCTTTTCCCCCAAAATTGCTCCATTTACCCCCAAAATGACACCAAAGAATCCCCAAAATGGTCCCATTTCCCCCCAAAATGACCCAATTCCCCCCAAAATGACCCCATTTCCCCAAAATTGCCCCATTTCCCCCCAAAATGACCCCATTTCCCCCCCAAAATTGCCCCATTTTCCCCCAAAATGACCCAATTCCCCCCAAAATGACCCCATTTCCCCAAAATTGCCCCATTTCCCCCCAAAATGACCCCATTTCCCCCCCCAAATTGCCCCATTTTCCCCCAAAATGACCCCATTTCCCCCCCAAAATGGCCCCATTTCCCCAAAATTGCCCCATTTCCCCCCAAAATGACCCAATTTCCCCCCCAAAATTGCCCCATTTTCCCCCAAAATGACCCAATTCCCCCCAAAATGACCCCATTTCCCCAAAATTGCCCCATTTCCCCCCAAAATGACCCCATTTCCCCCCCCAAATTGCCCCATTTTCCCCCCAAATGACCCCATTTCCCCCCCAAAATGGCCCCATTTCCCCAAAATTGCCCCATTTACCTCCAAATTTGCCCCATTTCCCTCCCCAAATTGCCCAATTTTCCCCCCAAATGGCCCCATTTCCCCCGAAAATGACCAAAATTTCCCCCCAAATGATCCATTTCCACAAAATTGCCCCATCTCCCCCAAAATGACCCCATTTCTCCCAAAATGGCCCCATTTCCCCCCAAAATGACACCAAAGAATCCCCCCAAATGGCCCCATTTCCCCCCAAAATTGCCCTTTTTCCCCCCCACAATGGCCGTTTCCCCCAAAATGGCCCCATTTGCCCCCCAAAATGGCCCCATTTCCCCCAGTATCATCCAATTTCCCCCCATATTGCCCCATTTCCCCCCAAATTGCCCCATTTTCCCCCAATTTGCCCCATTTCCCCCCAATTTGCCCCATTCCCCCCCCAAATTGCCCCATTTCCCCCAAAATGGCCCCATTTCCCCCCAGTATCATCCGATTCCCCCCAAAATTGCCCCATTTCCCCCAAAATGGCCTCATTTCCCCCCAAATTGCCCCATTTCCCCCCAGTATCATTCCATTTCCCCCAAAATTGCCCCATTTCCCCCCCAAAATTGCCCCATTTTCCCCCAGTATCATTCAATTTCCCCCCATAATTGCCACATTCCCCCCCAATTTGCCCCATTTCCCCCCAAATTCCCCCTTTTCCCCCCAAATTGCCCCATTTCCTCCCAATTTGCCCCATTTCCCCCAAAATTGCCCCATTTCCCCCCAATTTGCCCCATTTTCCCCAAAATAGCCCCATTTCCCCCCAAAAATGGCCCAATTTCCCCCAAAATTGCCCCATTTCCCCCCAATTTGCCCCATTTCCCCGCAGTATCATTCAATTTCCCCCCATATTGCCCCACTTCCCCCCAAATTGCACCGTTTCCCCCAAAATGGCCCCATTTCCCCCCAAATTGCCCCATTTCCCCCCAGTATCATTCAGTTTCCCCCCATATTGCCCCATTTCCCCCCAATTTGCCCTATTTCCCCCCAGTATCATCCAATTTCCCCCCAAATTGCCCCATTTCCCCCAAAATTGCCCCATTTCCCCCCAAAATGGCCCCATTTCCCCCAGTATCATCCGATTTCCCCCAAAATGGCCCCATTTACCCCAAAATTGCCCCATTTCCCCCATAATTGCCCCATTTCCTCCCAGTATCATTCAGTTTCCCCCCATATTGCCCCATTTCCCCCCAATTTGCCCCATTTCCCCCCAGTATCATCCAATTTCCCCCCAAATTGCCCCACTTCCCCCCAAATTGCACCGTTTCCCCCAAAATGGCCCCATTTCCCCCAAAATGGCCCCATTTCCTCCCAGTATCATTCAGTTTCCCCCCATATTGCCCCATTTCCCCCCAATTTGCGCCATTTCCCCCCAGTATCATCCAATTTCCCCCCAAATTGCCCCATTTCCCCCAAAATTGCCCCATTTCCCCCAAAATGGCCCCATTTCCCCCCAGTATCATCCGATTTCCCCCAAAATGGCCCCATTTACCCCAAAATTGCCCCATTTCCCCCCAAAATTGCCCCATTTCCTCCCAGTATCATCCAATTTCCCCCCATATTGCCCCATTTCCCCCCAAATCGCCCCATTTCCCCCATAATTCCCCCATTTCCCCCCAGTATCATCCGATTTCCCCCCATATTGCCCCATTTCCCCCCCAAATTGCCCCATTTCCCCCCAGTATCATCCAATTTCCCCCCATATTGCCCCATTTCCCCCCAAATCGCCCCATTTCCCCCATAATTGCCCCATTTCCTCCCAGTATCATCCGATTTCCCCCCATATTGCCCCATTTCCCCCCAAATTGCCCCATTTTCCCCCAGTATCATTCAATTTCCCCCCATATTGCCCCATTTCCCCCCAAATCGCCCCATTTCCCCCAAAATTGCCCCATTTCCCCCCAAAATGGCCCCATTCCCCCCCCTCCTCTCTTTGCCTGACCTCCGCTGCTCTTTTTGCCCCAATTCGGCCCTTTTTGGCCCAAACGTTGCCCTCTTCCACCCCCTTTTATGGGATCCGGCACCGGATGTGGGGCGCCCCAAAACCCCTCATTACACCCCCAAAATGCTCTGATTCAGCCCCAAAATGGGGTGATTCAGCCCCAAAACGGATCATTACGGCCCGCAATGGGGTCAGGGTGGCCCCAAAACCCATAATTAGGACCCAAAATGGGGCGGAGTCCCCAAACAAACCGGTTCCAAAACTCCCAAATCCGGTTTGGAACCCCAATAAAAGCGGCGCCCAACCCAAATTGGGGCACTTTGGCCCCAAAATGGAGATCCTGACACGAAGAAATGGGATTTTCAGCCCCAAAAGTGCCATTTTCAGCCCCAAAATGCACATCCTCGGCTCCAAAACTGAGATTTTTCAGCCCCAGAAGTGCTATTTTCGGACCCCAAAATGGGACTTTCAGCCCCAAAATGGAGATCCTCAGCTCCAAAAAAAAAAAAAAAAAGGGGATTTTCTGCCCCCATATTGGGATTTTCAGCCCCGAAGTGCCATTTTCAGCCCCAAAACTCAGTTCCAGAACTCCAAAAACGGATTTTCAGCCCCAAAAGTGCCGTTTTCAGCCCCACAGTGCTCTTTTCAACACCAGAAGTGCCATTTTCAGCCCCAAAATGCAGTTCTTCTATTCCAGAAATGCGATTTTCAGCCCCAGAATTGCCATTTTCAGTCCAAAAACGGGGATTTTCAGTCCTAAAACGGAGTTCCTCATCTTCCAAAATGACATTTTTTAAGCCCAAAAAGTGCCATTTTCAGCCCCAAAACGGAGTACCTCCATTCCAGAAATGAGATTTTCAGCCCCCTAAAGTGCGATTTTCAGCCCCAAAGTGCGATTTTGAGCCCCAAAACATACCATTACGGCCCGCAATGGGGTCAGGGTGGCCCCAAAACCCATAATTAGGACCCAAAATGGGGCGGAGTCCCCACACAAACCGGTTCCGAAACTCCCAAAACCGGTTTGGAACCCCAATAAAAGCAGCGCCCAACCCAAAGTGGGGCACTTTGGCCCCAAAATGGAGTCCTGACACGAAGAAATGGGATTTTCAGCCCCAAAATGGAGTTCCTCAGCTCCAAAATTGGGATTTTCAGCCCCAAAATGGAGTTCCTCGCTTTCCGAAATGACATTTTTAAGCCCAAAAAGTGCCGTTTTCAGCCTCAAAATGAGATTTTTCAGCCCCAAAATGGAATTTTCAACCCTGAAATTGGGTCCCAGAAGCCCAAAATTGAGACTTTCAGCCCTAAAATGGAGTCTCGATCCCAAAAGTGCCGTTTTCAGCCCCAAAACGGGCTCCATGAATCCCCAAATTGAGATTTTCAGCCCCCAAAGTGCCATTTTCAGCCCCCAGATTGGATTTTCTCGCCCCAAAATGAGGCCTCAGAGCCCCCCATAGCGGTGTTCTTCGCCCCTCCCCGCTCACCTCGTTAATTGGCGCTAATTAACGTTGGCTCATTAACGACTTCGGGCGGCTCCAGAGTCGGTTTTGGTTCCTCCTTCCACTTTGGGTGGAAAAAAGCAGAAATTGGGACGGAAAGGGTGGGGTGATGACGTCATCACGGGTTTGGGGGGGAAAGGGGTCGTTTTGGTTCAAAGAGTGCAGGGGGCTGCTCCTCGTTTGCATGTCATTTGCATATCGTTTGCATACAGAGGCGCAATGGGATTTTCAGCCCCAAAATGGGGTCTCCGAAGCCCAAAAAAGGCATTTTTAGCCCCCAAATGGGGTCCCTGAATAAAAAAAAGGACATTTTTAGCCCCAAAATGGGGTCCCCAAATCCCTACATTGGGATTTTCAGCCCCAAAAATGGGGTCCCTGATTCAAAAAAAAAAAGGGGCATTTTTAGCCCCAAAATGGGACTTTAAGCCCTCAAAAATGGTATTTTCAGCCCCAAAATGGGGGACCAAAAATCCCCAAATTGAGACCCCGAAATTGATACAAAGAATGGCACTTTCAGCCCCAAAAAGATGGAACCCAAAATGGCATTTTCAGCCCCAAGAATGGGATTTTCAGACCCAAAATTGACATTTCCAGCCCCAAAAGTGGACTTCTGAGTCCCAAAATGTCATTATTCAGTCCCCGGCTCGTTTGCATACCTCTCATTTGCATAAACCACGCCTCCCTTTTTGTCAGCAAGTGATAAATATATATATATTTGCGCGTTTGCATATCATTTGCATATCGTCCCGCCCCCTTTGGCACAGTTTGTACGCTGGCTCATTTGCATATCGCAGTCCTTATTTGCATGGTGCAGTCCTCTTTTGCATATCGTAGTCCCCATTTGTTTATCGCTACGTCCTCATTAACAAAGTGCTCGTTTGCAGCGGTGCGTGGTGCTCATTTGCATGTCGTGCTCCTCATTTGCATGTCGTGCTCCTCATTTGCATACAACACTCGTTTCCACGTGGCTTTTCTCGAATTTGCATACCACTCCCAGGTCATTTGCATATCAGTCCGAGCTCATTCACGTGTCATGCGCGTGCTCATTAACATAACAATGCCTCGTTTGCATACCATGGCTCTGATTGGTGTGTCACATTCATTTGCAGTGCTCATTTGCATATTGATATCATTACCAGAACCCCAAAAAAAGCACAAAAATGACCCCAAAAATCTCAAATATCCCAAAATGCCCCAAAATCACCTCAAAAAACCCACAAAAATGGCCTCAAATGCCCCCCAAATCCCCCAAAATTCCCAACAAACCCCAAATGTCCCAAAATACCCCAAAATAACCCCAAAAATCCCCATAAATATCCCCCAAATGTCCCAAAATACCCCAAAGTAACCCCAAAATCCCCATAAATATCCCCCAAATGTCACCAAATACCACAAAATAACCCCAAAAATCCCCAAAATATCCCCCAAATGTCACCAAATACCCCAAAATAACCCCAAAAATCCCCATAAATATCCCCAAAATGTCCCAAAATACCACAAAATAACCCCCCAAATCCCCAAAATATCCCCCAAATGTCCCCAAATACCCCAAAATAACCCCCAAAATCCCCAAAATATCCCCCAAATGTCACCAAATACCCCAAAAGAACCCCAAAATCCCCATAAATATCCCCCAAATGTCACGAAATACCCCAAAAGAACCCCAAAAATCCCCATAAATATCCCCCAAATGTCCCCAAATACCCCAAAATAACCCCCAAAATCGCCATAAATATCCCCAAATGTCCCAAAATACCCCAAAGTAACCCCAAAATCCCCATAAATATCCCCCAAATGTCACCAAATACCACAAAATAACCCCAAAAATCCCCAAAATATCCCCCAAATGTCCCCAAATACCCCAAAATAACCCCAAAAATCGCCATAAATATCCCCAAATGTCCCAAAATACCCCAAAGTAACCCCAAAATCCCCATAAATATCCCCCAAATGTCCCCAAATACCCCAAAAGAACCCCCAAAATCCCCCAAATATCCCCCAAATGTCACCAAATACCCCAAAATAACCCCAAAATCCCCAAAATATCCCCCAAATGTCCCAAAATACCCCAAAGTAACCCCAAAAATCCCCATAAATATCCCCAAAATGTCCCAAAATACCCCAAAATAACCCCCAAAATATCCCCCAAATGCCCCAAAATACCCCAAAATAACCCCAAAAATCCCCATAAATATCCCCCAAATGCCCCAAAATCGCCGCAAAAAGGGCCCCAAAATGCCCCAAAATTAACAAAAATATCCCATAAATAACCCAAAAAATGCCCTAAAAATGCCCCCAAATGCCCCCTGAAAAACCCAGATCACCTCAAAAATACCCCAAAATACCCCAAAATTAACAAAAAATCCCATAAATACCCCCAAATCACCCCAAAATGCCCCCAAAGTCCCAAATGACCTCAAAAATACTCCAAAATTGACCAAAAAATCCCATAAATACCCCCAAATCACCCCAAAATGCCCCCAAAGTCCCAAATGACCTCAAAAATACTCCAGAATTGACCAAAAAATCCCATAAATACCCCCAAATCACCCCAAAATGCCCCCAAAGTCCCAAATGACCTCAAAATTACTCCAAAATTGACCAAAAAATCCCACAAATATCCCCAAAACGCCCCAAATCACCCTAAAATCCCTCCCAAAATGCCCCCCAAAAACCCCAAATTCACATCAAAAATACCCCAAAACCCACCAAAAAACTCCCATAAATTCCCCCAAATGCCCCCCCCAGCCCCCATCCCTCTCATTACCATCTCATTTGCATACCCCTCCACGTTCCATCCCGCTCATTGCACATTTCCATCCCGGCTCATTTGCATCCAAGTCTCTCATTTGCATGCTCATTTGCATAGCGCCCACTTTTCCCTATTCCCCTTTTTCCCCCCTTTTCACCCCAAAATTCAGTGCAGCAAAGCGGGGGGGGGGGGGGGGGGCAAAAACGCCCCTTTTTGGGGGCGGCGTTACCAAAAATCGCCGTTTTTGTCCCCCAAACCCCCCCAAAAAACCCCAAATACCCCAAAAGACCCCCAAAAAACCCCCAAAGACCCCAAAACCCCCCAATCTGAAAGGCTTTTATGCCCCAAATTTCCGTGCAGAAGCGGAGGAGGGAACCCCAAAAACGGCCTTTTTTTCCCTTTTTTTTACCCCCCCCAAAAAAACGGGGGGCGGCGCCCATGCAGAAATAAACAATGAATAACCCGTAACTAATAATTAATGCTAATTAATAACTGATGAAGATTAAGACGGTCGCAGATGCGGAATCGGACGGATTTGGCTCAAAAAATGACACCCGGGGGACCCCGCATCCAACATAGGGGCACCCAGGGGTGCTGCAGACCCCATTTATTGCACATGAGCACCCATGGGTGCCCCCAGACCCCACTCATCCCATTGGAGCACCCAGGGGTGCTGCAGACCCCATTTATCCCATTGGAGCACCCATGGGTGCCCCCAGACCCCATTCATCCCATAGGGGCACCCATGGGTGCTGCAGACCCCACTCATCCCATTGGAGCACCCATGGGTGCCCCCAGATCCCATTCATCCCATAGCAGCACCCATGGGTTTCCCCAGACCCCATTTATTGCACATGAGCACCCATGGGTGCCCCCAGATCCCATTTACTGCACATGAGCACCCATGGGTGCCCCCAGACCCCATTCAACCCATAGCAGCACCCATGGGTGCCCCCAGATCCCATTTAACCCATTGGAGCACCCATGGGTGCCCCCAGATCCCATTTATCCCATAAGGGCACCCATGGGTGCCCCCAGATCCCATTTAACCCATTGGAGCACCCATGGGTGCTGCAGACCGGACTCAACCAATTGGAGCACCCATGGGTGCCCCCAGGCCCCATTTATTGCACATGAGCACCCATGGGTGCTGCAGACCCCATTTATCCCATAGGGGCACCCATGGGTGCTGCAGACCCCACTCATCCCATTGGAGCACCCATGGGTGCCCCCAGACCCCATTTATTGCACATGAGCACCTATGGGTGCCCCCAGACCCCATTCATCCCATAGGGGCACCCATGGGTGCCCCCAGGTCCCATTTATCCCATTGGAGCACCCATGGGTGCCCCCAGACCCCATTCATCCCATAGGGGCACCCATGGGTGACCCCAGATCCCATTTATTGCACACGAGCACCCATGGGTGCCCCCAGACCCCATTCATCCCATAGGGGCACCCATGGGTGCCCCCAGGTCCCATTTATCCCATTGGAGCACCCATGGGTGCTGCAGATCCCAATCATCCCATAGCAGCACCCATGGGTGCCCCCAGGCCCCATTTATTGCACAGGACCACCCATGGGTGCCCCCAGACCCCATTTATCCCATTGGAGCACCCAGGGGTGCTGCAGACCCCACTCAACCCATAGGAGCACCCATGGGTGGCCCCAGACCCCATTTAACCCATTGGAGCACCCATGGGTGCCCCCAGACCCCATTTAACCCATTGGAGCACCCATGGGTGCCCCCAGATCCCATTTATCCCATAGGGGCACCCATGGGTGCTGCAGACCCCACTCATCCCATTGGAGCACCCATGGGTGCACCCAGATCCTATTCATCCCATAGCAGCACCAATGGGTGCCCCCAGGCCCCATTTATTGCACATGAGCACTCATGGGTGCCCCCAGACCCCATTCATCCTATAGGGGCACCCATGGGTGCCTGCAGACCCCATTCATCCCACTGAAGCACCCATAGGTGCAGCAGACCCCATTTATTGCACATGAGCACCCATGGGTGCCCCCTGACCCCATTTATCCCATTGGAGCACCCATGGGTGCCCCCAGACCCCATTTATTGCACAGGACCACCCACGGGTGCCCCCAGACCCCACTCATCCCATAGCTGCACCCATGGGTGCTGCAGACCCCATTCATCCCATAGGAGCACCCATGGGTGCCCCCAGACCCCATTCATCCCATAGGGGCACCCATGAGTGCTGCAGACCCCACTCACCCCATTAGAGAACCCATGGGTGCCCCCAGACCCCATTCATCCCATAGCAGCACCCATGCGTGACCCCAGACCCCATTTATCCCATAGGAGCACCCATGGGTGCCCCCAAACCCCAGTTATTGCACATGAGCACCCATGGGTGCCCCCAGACCCCATTCATCCCATAGGAGCACCCATAGGTGCCCCCAGACCCCATTTATCCCATAGCAGCATCCATGGGTGCCCCCAGACCCCATTTATTGCACATGAGCACCCATGGGTGCCCCCAGATCCCATTTATCCCATAGGAGCACCCATGGGTGCCCCCAGACCCCATTTATTGCACATGAGCACCCATGGGTGCCCCCAGACCTCATTCATCCCATTGGAGCACCCATGGGTGCCCCCAGACCCCATTTATTGCACATGAGCACCCATGGGTGCCCCCAGACCCTGAACATTAGAGGGGAGCACCCATGGGTGCCCCCAGACCCCATTTATTGCACAGGGGCACCCATGGGTGCCCCCAAAGCCTTTATAGGAGCACCCATGGGTGCCCTCAGACCCCAAATCCTTCATAAGAGCACCCATGGGTGCCCCCAGACCCCTCATCTCTTAAGGCAGCACCCATGGGTGCCCCCAAACCCCTTAAAAAAGCACCCATGGGTGTGCCCAGACCCATATCTTTTAAGGCAGCACCCATGGGTGACCCCAGACCCCATATCCTTTAAGGCAGCACCCATGGTTGCTCCCAAACCCCTTATAAGAGCACCCATGGGTGCCCCCAGACCCCGTATCTCTTAAGGCAGCACCCATGGGTGCCCTCAAAGCCTTTACAGGAGCATCCATGGGTGCCTGCAGACCCCAAATCCTTTATAAGAGCACCCATGGGTGCCCCCAGACCCCATATCTTTTAAGGCAGCACCCATGGGTGCCCCCAAACCCCTGATAAGAGCACCCATGGGTGACCCCAGACACTGTATCTCTTAAGGCAGCACCCATGGGTGCCCCCAGACCCCGAATCTTTTAAGGCAGCACCCATGGGTGCCCCCAAACCCCTTATAAGAGCACCCATGGGTGACCCCAGACACTGTATCTCTTAAGGCAGCACCCATGGATGCCCCCAGACCCCGTATCTTTTAAGGCAGCACCCATGGGTGCCCCCAAATCCTTCGTAAGAGCACCCATGGGTGCCCCCAGACCCCGCATCTCTTAAGGCAGCACCCATGGGTGCCCCCAAGCCTTTATAGGAGCACCCATGGGTGCCCCCAGACCCCAAATCCTTCATAAGAGCACCCATGGGTGCCCCCAGACCCCATATCTTTTAAGGCAGCACCCATGGGTGCCCCCAGACCCCGTATCTTTTAAGGCAGCACCCATGGGTGCCCCTGAATCCTCTATAGGAGCACCAATGGGTGCCCCCAGACCCCAAATCCTTCATAAGAGCACCCATGGGTGCCCCCAGACCCCGTATCTCTTAAGGCAGCACCCATGGGTGCCCTCAAAGCCTTTACAGGAGCACCCATGGGTGCCTGCAGACCCCAAATCCTTTATAAGAGCACCCATGTGTGCCCCCAGACCCCATATCTTTTAAGGCAGCACCCATGGGTGGCACCAAATCGTTTATAGGAGCACCCACGGGTGCCTACACAGCCCATATCTCTTAAGGCAACACCCACGGGTGCCCCCAAAGCCTTTATAAGAGCACCCATGGGTGCCCCCAAACCCCGTATAAGAGCACCCATGGATGCCCCCAGATCCCGTATCTCTTAAGGTAGCACCCATGGGTGCCCCCAAACCCTTTACAAGAGCACACATGGGTGCCCCCAGACCCCATATCTTTTAAGGCAGCACCCATGGGTGCCCCCAAATCCTTCATAAGAGCACCCATGGGTGCCCCCAGATGCTGTTTCTCTTAAGGCAGCACCCATGGGTGCCCCCAAAGCCTTTATAAGAGCACCCATGGGTGCCCCCAAACCCCGTATAAGACCACCCATGGGTGCCCCCAGATCCCATATCTTTTAAGGCAGCACCCATGGGTGCCCCCAAATCCTTCGTAAGAGCACCCATGGGTGCCCCCAGACCCCGCATCTCTTAAGGCAGCACCCATGGGTGCCCCCAAAGCCTTTATAGGAGCACCCATGGGTGCCCCCGGACCCCGTATCTCTTAAGGCAGCACCCATGGGTGCCCCCAGACCCCAAATCCTTCATAAGAGCACCCATGGGTGCCCCCAGACCCCATATCTTTTAAGGCAGCACCCATGGGTGCCCCCAAACCCCGTATAAGAACACCCATGGGTGCCCCCAGACCCCGTATCTCTTAAGGCAGCACCCATGGGTGCCCCCAGACCCACACTTTCCCCAGGAGCACCCATGGGTGGGGGGGGGGATGTGGGCCAACCCCCCTCCTCCCCCAACCCCGGGGGGGGTTTATTGCAAGGGTGGGGGGGAGGGGGGCACCCATGGGTGCTACTCGGCCACCTGCACCCCCGCGCAGTTCTCCTTGCTCTCGGAGGTGATGGCCAGGTACTCGGAGCTGGGGGAGGGGGGACAACGAGGTCAGACTGGAAACCGCCCCAAAGCACCCCAAAAAACACCCCAAAAACACCCCAAGGACACCCCATGGGCACCCCAAAAACACTCCCAATGACACCCCATGGACACCCCTAAAACAACCCATGGAGACCCCATGGAGACCCCACCAACACCCCCAATGACACCTCATAGATACCCCTAAAACACCTCAACGGAACCCCATGGAGACCCCATGGAGACCCCAAAAACATCCCCAAAACACCCCATGGACACCCCAAAAACACCCCAACAGAACCCCATGGACATCCCATGGACACCCCCAATGACACCCCATAGACACCCCTAAAACACCTCAACAGAACCCCCATGGACACCCCATAGAGACCCCAAAAACACCCCCAACGACACCCCATGGACACCCCTAAAACACCCCATGTACACCCCATGGGCGCCCCCAATGACAGCCCATGAAGACCCCTAAAACACCCCGTGGAGACCCCAAAAACGCGCCCAATGACACCCCATGGACACCCCTAAAACAACCCATGGAGACCCCATGGAGACCCCACCAACACCCCCAAAACACCCCATGGACACCCCAAAAACACCCCAACAGAACCCCATGGACACCCCATGGACAGCCCTAAAACACCCCATGGAGACCCCAACAACACCCCAAAGGAACCCCATGGACACCCCCATTGACAGCCCATGGAGACCCCACCAACACCCCCAACGACACCCCATGAACACCCCTAAAACACCCCATGGACAGCCTTAAAACACCCCAACAGAACCCCATGGACACCCCACAGACACCCCCATTGACAGCCCATGGAGACCCCATGGACACCCCATGGACACCCCCAATGACACCCCATGGACACCCCTAAAACAACCCATGGAGACCCCAAAAACACCTTATGGACACCCCCAATGGCACCCCATGGACACCCCTAAAACACCCCATGGAGACCCCTAAAACACCCCAACAGAACCCCATGGACACCCCTAAAACAACCCATGGACACCCCAAAAGCACCGCAACAGAACCCCATGGACACCCCATGGACACCCCAAAAATGCCCCGATTACCTCAATTCCCCCCATTACCGTAATTACCCCCAATTCCCCCCAATCCCATTACCGTAATTACCCCAAGTTCCCCCAATCCCATTACCGTAATTACCCCCAATTCCCCCAATCCCATTACCGTAATTACCCCCAATTCCCCCCAATCCCATTACCATAATTACCCCCAATTCCCCCCAATCCCATTACCTTAATTACCCCAAGTTCCCCAATTCCCCCCATTACCGTAATTACCCCCAATTCCCCCCAATCCCATTACCGTAATTACCCCAAGTTCCCCAATTCCCCCCATTACCGTAATTACCCCCAATTCCCCCCCAATCCCATTACCGTAATTACCCCAAGTTCCCCCAATTCCCATTACCGTAATTACCCCCAATTCCCCCAATCCCATTACCGTAATTACCCCCAATTCCCCCCCCCCGCCCCCAATTCCCCTATCCCCTCCCCTCTCTCCCCCCCTCCCCCCCCACCCAACCACCCCTCTCCCCCCCCCATTGCCCCCCATTCCCCCCCCAACTCACGCGCTGTCCGGGGGCGGTGCGGAGGCGGCCGCCACCTTCCTATAGCAGTACAGCATTTCGGCCGCCAGCCAAAGGGTGAGCAGCACGATCAGGACGTACATCAGCACCTCCGACACGATGCTCGCCAGGTCCCGGCGCTCTGCCGGTGCAAGCCACGCCCCCTCGTGTAAGCCACGCCCCCTCTTCGTGCAAACCACGCCCCCTCGTGCAAGCCACGCCCCACCCCCATCCCCCCCCTTTCCCCATTGCAAAGCCCTATGGACAGCGCCAGTGGTTTGGAATAGGCCACGCCCCCCAGTCATAAGCCACGCCCCCTTCCTGGGGTTGGGCACGCCCCCTTCCATAAGCCTCGCCCCCCATCCCCCCATCCCCATTGCAAAGCCTCATGGACAGCGCCAGTGCTTTGGAATAGGCCACGCCCCCCAACCAAAGCCACGCCCATTCCCGGGTTTGGACACGCCCCCTATTCCTAAGTCACGCCCCCCACCCCCCCTTCCCCTTTGCAAAGCCCTATGGACATCATCAGTGCTTTGGAATAGGCCACGCCCCCCCAACCAAAGCCACGCCCCTTCATGGGGTTGGACACACTCCCTATTCCTAAGCCACGCCCCCCACCCCCCTTCCCCTTTGCAAAGCCCTATGGACAGCATCAGTGCTTTGGAATAGGCCACGCCCCCTCCGATGCCACGCCCCCTTTCGGCTTTGGCCACACCCCCTCATGCAAGCCATGCCCCAAACCCCCCTTTCCCCATTGCAAAGCCCCATGGACAGCGCCAGTGCTTTGGAATAGGCCACGCCCCCCGTCATAAGCCACGCCCATCGCCGAGATCGGCCACGCCCCCTTCCTTAAGCCACGCCCCCCAGCCCCCACCCCCGTTCCCCATCGCAAAGCCCTATGGACACCGGGGCAATGGAAGAGGCCACGCCCCCCGCTCCGAAGCCACGCCCCCTTTCCGGGATTGGCTGCGCCCCGTTTGGACCACGCCCACTCCCGTAAAGCCACGCCCCGTCGAGGAAGCCACCCCCCCCAGCTCCCTTTCCCCAATACAAAGCCTTATATGGGGAACAGGCCACACCCCCTACACAAAAGCCACGCCCTCTTAAAGCAACAACACTCTCTTAAACACCTCCAACCCCACCCCTCCTACCTCCCCCCTCTTTAAGCCACGCCCCCTTAAAGACACAGTACCCCCTTACAACACGCCACCTCTACCCCTCCCATTGCCCACCTCAGGCCACGCCCCCTCCTTAAACCACGCCCCCTTAAAGACACAGTACTCCCTTAAACTCCGCTAACCTCCCCCTCCCACCTCCCAGCCCCCTCCCTTTAGGCCACGCCCTCTTAAAACAACAGTACCCCCTTAAACCCACCCAACTCCACACCCCTCTCCCTGAGACCATGCCACTTCCTTAAGCCACGCCCCCTTAAAGCAACAGTACCCCCTTAACCCCTCCACACCCACCCCCCAGCCCCTCAGGCCAGGCCCCCCTTAAGCCACACCCCCTTAAAGCAACAGTGCCCCCTTAAACCCCTCTACACCCACCCCCCCACCCTCTTGGGGTACGCCCCTTCCTTAAGCCACACCCCCTTAAAGCAACAGTACCCCCTTAAACCCCTCCACACCCACCTCCCACCCCCATCAGGCCACGCCCCCCTTAAGCCACACCCCCTTAAAGCAACAGTACCCCCTTAAACCCCTCCACACCCACCTCCCACCCCCTCAGGCCACGCCCCTTCCTTAAGCCACACCCCCTTAAAGCAACAGTACCCCCTTAAACCCCTCCACACCCACCCCCCCCACCCCCTCAGGCCACGCCCCCATTAAGCCACGCCCCCCTCCCCCCACCCATCTCTCTCTTAAAGGCACAGTACCGCTCTCCACCACGGCCAGCTTCACGCTCTTATTGCGGGCCAGGCTGTAGGTGTAGCCCTCAAAGGTGAGGTTCCGGCGCAGGCGGCAGACGTAGAGCCCGGCGTGGGACCGCCCCACGTTCGACAGACGGACGGACAGGTCCTGAATGTCCCGAGTGCCGCGGGAGCCATTCCAGAACAGCAGCCCTTCGAAAGGGCCCGGGGCCACCCAGGCGCCCTCCTCTGCGGTGTAGTGAAGGATCTGTGGGGGGGGGGGGGGTGGAGACCCATAAGTGTGGGGCTGGGCGCAGTGGGACCCATAGGGATCCATAGGGACACACAGAGACCCATAGAAACCCATAGGGACACATAGGGACACATAGAAACCCATAGGGACCCATAGAAACCCATAGGGATCCATAGGGTCACACAGAGACCCACAGAGACCCATAGGGACGCATAGAAACCCATAGGGACGCATAGGGACACATAGAGATGCACAGTGACCCATAGAGACTCCATAGGGACCCATAGGGACACACAGGGACCCCATAGGGACACAAGGAACAAACAGAGATTCAGAGGGACACATAGAAACCCACAGGGACCCATAGGGACACATAGAAACCCACAGGGACCCATAGGGACACATAGGAACCCATAGGGACCCATAGGGACCCATAGAGATGCACAGTGACCCATAGAGACTCCATAGGGACCCATAGGGATCCCATAGGGACACACACAGAGATCCATAGAGACGCACAGCGACACATAGGAACCCATAGGGACACACAGAGATCCATAGGGACACAAAGGGACCCATAGAGATGCACAGTGACCCATAGAGACTCCATAGGGACCCATAGGGACCCATAGGGACCCACAGCAGCCCTTGGGAAGGGCCCGGGGCCACCCAGGCGCCCTCCTCTGCGGTGTAGTGAAGGATCTGTGGGGGGGGTGGAGAGCCATAAGTGTGGGGCTGGGCGCAGCGGGACCCATAGGGATCGATAGGGACCCATAGGGATGCACAGAGACTCCATAGAGACTCATAGGGAAACAGAGAAACCCACTGAAACTCATAGGATAGGGATACATAGGGACCCATGGGGACCCAGAGAGACCCGTAGGGATCCATAGGGACCCATGGGGACCCATAGAGACACATAGAGACCCATAGGGACACATAGAGACACATAGAGACCCATAGGGACCCATGGGGACCCATAGAGACACATAGAGACCCATGGGGACCCATGGAGACCAATAGAGACACATAGAGACCCATAGGGACCCATGGAGACCCATAGAGACCCATAGGGACCCATAGAGACACATAGAGACCCATAGGGACCCATGGGGACCCATAGAGACACATAGAGACCCATGGGGACCCATGGAGACCAATAGAGACACATAGAGACCCATAGGGACCCATGGGGACCCATAGAGACCCATAGGGACCCATAGAGACACATAGAGACCCATAGGGACCCATGGGGACCCATAGAGACACATAGAGACCCATAGGGACCCATAGGGACCCATGGGGACCCATAGAGACACATAGAGACCCATAGGGACCCATGGGGACCCATAGAGACCCATAGGGACCCATGGGGACCCATAGGGACACACATAGACCCATAGAAACCCATAGGGACCCATAGGGACTCATACGGACCCACAGGGACCCATAGAGACTCATAGAGACCCATGGACATGCACAGAGACCCATAGAGACCCACAGAGACCTCATAGGAACCCAGAGGGACCCACAGATCCCCGCTCAGGGGTATAGTGGAGGAACAATGGGGGATGGAGACCCATAAGTGTGGGGCTGGGCACAGCGGGATGCATAGGGATCCACAGGGACCCATAGGGACACACAGAAACCCATAGGGATCTACAGGGCGACTCAGCGACCCATAGAGACCCATAGGGACCCATAGAGATGCACAGAGACCCATAGAGACCCCATAGGGACCCATAGGGTTCCATAGGGACCCATAGGAACCCACAGGATATAGGGCCACACCCACAGAGAGCCACCATCCCCCCAAAATCCCCTCCAATCACCCCATAACCCCCTCAACCCCCATCCGATCACCCCATAGCTCCCCCCCAGCCCCCCAAAACCCTTCCCATCACCCCATAACCCCCCATAACCCCTCCAATTACCCCATAACCCCCCATAACCTCTTCCAATCACCCCACAACCCCTTCCCATCACCCCACAATCCCTTCCAATCACACCATAACCCCCCAAACCCCCTCCAATCACCCCATAACCCCCTCTGATCACCCCACAACCCCCTCCAATTACCCCATAACCCCCCCAAACCCCCTCCAATCACCCCATAACCCCTCCATAACCCCCTCCAATCACCCCATAACCCCCCATAACCCCTCCAGTCACCCCATAACCCCCCATAACCCCTCCAATCACCCCATAACCTCTCATAACGCCCTCCAATCACCCCATAACCCCCCATAACCCCTCCAGTCACCCCATAACCCCCCATAACCCCTCCAATCACCCCATAACCTCTCATAACGCCCTCCAATCACCCCATAACTCACCATAACCCCCTCAAATCACCCCATAACCCCCCATAACCCCCTCGGATCCCCCCACAACCCCCTCCAATCACCCCATAACCCTCCATGACCCCCTCCAATCACCCCATAACCCCCTCCAATCACCCCATAACCCACCATAACCCCCTCCAATCACCCCATAACCTCCCATAACCCCCTCAAATCCCCCCACAACCTCCTCCAATCACCCCATAACCCCCCTATAACCCCTCCAATCACCCCATAACCCCCCATAACCCCCTCCAATCACCCCATAACCACTCCCCCCACCCCCGTCCCCTTACCCCACAGCCACCCCACATCACCTTGGTGAATTCGGGGGCTCCCTCAGCCCGGAAGAACCACTCCCCCTCAGCCTCTGCGGGGGTCTCACTGCGCCGCTTGCAGGCGATGCACAGCAGTTTGAATGGGGCTCCCAGCACAGCCTCCGTCTCCGAATCCACCTCCACGCAGCCCCCCTGCACCCCCGGGGCTGTGGGGGTGGGAAGAATTAAGGGAGGGGACCCCAAAGGTTTGGGGTGAAAAAGTGGGATTAGGGGGGATTCGAAGGGAGGGGGGGGTGGGGGGTTGGGGTCACCCATCCAAGGGCTGAACGGGGCGGACCCTGCTTAGCTTCAAAGGGGTTACAGGGGGGAAATTGAGACAAAAACCCCAAAATGAACCCAAAAATGGACACTCCCCCAATATTAATGACATCGTTAAAGGAATTTGGGGGTGGGGGACCCCAAAATTGGGGATTTTGGGGTGAAAACTGGAAGTTCTGGGATTCAAAGGGAGAGGGGGTGGGTTGGGGTCACCCATCCAAGGGCTGAACGGGGCGGACCCTGCTTAGCTTCGAAGGGGTTACAGGGGGGAAATCGGGAGAAAAACCCCAAAATGAACCCCAAAAATACGAATGGGGAAATGTGGGGGGCTGTGGAGGGGGGTGGGGGGGGGAAGAATTAGGGGAGCCCAAAATTGGGGATTTTGGGGCTAAAAACCAAAGTTTTGAGATTCAAAAGGAGAGGGGGTGGGTTGGGGTCACCCATCCAAGGGCTCAACGGGGCGGACCCTGCTTAGCTTCAGAGCTCCTAGTGGGGGGAAATTGGGAGAAAAACCCCAAAATGAACCCAAAACTGGACACTCCCCCAATATTAATGAGGTCGTTAAAAGGATTTGGGGGAGGGGGACCCCAAAAAGTGGGGATTTTGGGGCTAAAAATGGAAATTTTGAGATTCAAAGGGAGAGGGAGTAGGTTGAGGTCACCCATCCAAGGGCTGAACGGGGCGGACCCTGCTTAGCTTCAGAGCTTCTAGTGGGGGGGTATTAGGAGAAAAACCCCAAAATGAACCCAAAATTGGACACTCCCCCAATATTAATGACGTCGTTAAAGGGATCTGGGGGAGGGGGACCCCAAAAAGTGGGGATTTTGGGGCTAAAAACCAAAGTTGTGGGATTCAAAGGGAGAGGGGGTGGGTTGGGGTCACCCATCCAAGGGCTCAACGGGGCGGAACCTGCTTAGCTTCAGAGCTCCTAGTGGGGGGAAATTGGGAGAAAAACCCCAAAATGAACACTCCCCCAATATTAATGAGGTCGTTAAAAGGATTTGGGGGAGGGGGACCCCAAAAAGTGGGGATTTTGGGGCTAAAAATGGAAGTTTTGGGGTTGGGGTCACCCATCCAAGGGCTGAACGGGGCAGACCCTGCTTAGCTTCGAAGGGTTACATGTGGAAGGGGGGGGGTCCTGAGGGGTTTATCGGGTCCTGGAAGGTTCACATGGGGGTCCTGGGAGGCTCTTTTGGGGTCCTGGAAGGTTCATGGGGGGGTCCTGGGGAGGTTATAGGGTCCTGGAAGGTTCTTTGGGGGTCCTGGAAGGTTCATGGGGGGGTCTTGGGGAGGTTATAGGGTCCTGGAAGGTTCATGGGGGGATCCTGGGAGGCTCTTTTGGGGTCCTGGAAGGTTCATGAGGGGGTCCTGAGGGGGTTATAGGGTCCTGGAAGGCTCTTTTGGGGTCCTGGAAGGTTCATGAGGGGGTCCTGAGGGGATTATAGGGTCCTGGAAGGTTCATGAGGGGGTCCTGGAAGGCTCTTTTGGGGTCCTGGAAGGTTCATGGGGGCATCCCGGGAAGGTTATAGGGTCCTGGAAGGTTCTTTGGGGGTCCTGGAAGGTTCATGAGGGGGTCTTGGGGGGGTTATAGGATCCTGGAAGGTTCATGGGGGGATCCTGGGAGGCTCTTTTGGGGTCCTGGAAGGTTCATGAGGGGGTCCTGGAAGGTTATAGGGTCCTGGAAGGTTCATGAGGGCGTCCTGGGAAGGTTATAGGGTCCAGGAAGGTTCATGGGGGGGTCCTGGAGAGGTTTGGGGTCCTGGAAGGTTCATGAGGGGTCCTGGAAGGTTCATGGGGGCGTCCTGGGAAGACTCTTTTGGCATCTTGGAACGTTCTTGGGGGGGGTCCTGGAGAGGTTTGGGGTCCTGGAAGGTTCATGGGGGCATGCTGGGAAGGTTATAGGGTCCTGGGAGGCTCTTTGGGGGTCCTGGAAGGTTCATGGGGGGTCTTGGGGACGTTTGGGGTCCTGGAAAATTCATGAGGGGGTCCTGGGGAAGTTTGGGGTCCTGGAAGGTTCATGAGGGGTCCTGAGGGGGTCATAGGGTCCTGGAAGGTTCATGAGGGGGTCCTGGAAGGTTCATGGGGGTGTCCTGGGAAGGTTATAGGGTCCTGGGGGACTCTTTGGGAGTCCTAGAAGGTTCATGAGGGGGTCCTGGGGACGTTTGGGGTCCTGGAAGGTTCATGAGGGGGTCCTGGAAGGTTCATGGGGGCATGCTGGGAAGGTTATAGGGTCCTGGGAGGCTCTTTGGGGGTCCTGGAAGGTTCATGAGGGGGTCCCGGGAAGGTTATAGGGTCCTGGAAGGTTCATGGGGGCATCCTGGGATGTTCATGAGGGGGTCCTGAGGGGGTTATAGGGTCCTGGAAGGCTCTTTTGGGGTCCTGGAAGGTTCATGAGGGGGTCCTGGAAGGTTCTTTGGGGGTCCTGGGAAGGTTAGAGGGTCCTGGAAGGTTCAATGGGGGGTCCTGGGAGGCTCTTTTGGGGTCCTGGAAGGTTCATGGGGGCATGCTGGGAAGGTTATAGGGTCCTGGGAGGTTCTTTGGGGGTCGTGGAAGGTTCATGAGGGGGTCCCGGGAAGGTTATAGGGTCCTGGAAGGTTCATGGGGGCATCCTGGGATGTTCATGAGGGGGTCCTGAGGGGGTTATAGGGTCCTGGAAGGCTCTTTTGGGGTCCTGGAAGGTTCATGAGGGGGTCCTGGAAGGTTCTTTGGGGGTCCTGGGAAGGTTAGAGGGTCCTGGAAGGTTCAATGGGGGGTCCTGGGAGGCTCTTTTGGGGTCCTGGAAGGTTCAATGGGGGCATCCCGGGAAGGTTATAGGGTCCTGGAAGGTTCTTTGGGGGTCCTGGAAGGTTCATGAGGGGGTCTTGGGGAGGTTATAGGATCCTGGAAGGTTCATGGGGGGATCCTGGGAGGCTCTTTTGGGGTCCTGGAAGGTTCATGAGGGATCCTTGGGTGGTTATAGGGTCCTGGAAGGCTCTTTTGGTGTCCTTGGAGGTTCATTGGGGGGGGGGGGAGGGGGTTGCGGGGACACGACGACTTTGAGAGGTCCTTGAAGGGATCCTTTGGAGGTGCGGGGAAGGGGTCCCGAGGAGTTGGGGTGGGGGGGGGGGGAGTTGGGGTTCTTTGGGGGTGGGTTTGGGGGTCGCAGTCCGCGCTCACCCATCAGAAGGCCGAGGAGGAGCAGCGCGGGGCCGCAGAAGGCCATGGCGGGCCGGGCCCGGTTCGGGCCTCTTCGGGGGGACCCTTCAGAGCGCTTCGGGATTCTTCGGGTCCGGTTCGGGTCCGTTCGGCGACGTTCGGGTGACCGCAGACCGCTTCGGGTGTCCTCGGGTCCGTTCGGCGGCGTTCGGGTCACTGCAGATCACTTCGGGTGTCCTCGGGTCCGGTTCGGGTCCGTTCGGCGGCGTTCGGGTGACCGCAGACCGCTTCGGGTCTCTTCGGGTCCGTTCGGCGGCGTTCGGGTCACTGCAGACCGCTTCGAGTCTTTTCGGGTCCGGTTCGGGTCCGTTCGGCGGCGTTCGGGTCACTGCAGACAACTTCGGGACTCTTCGGGTCCGGTTCGGGTCCTTTCGGATCCGTTCGGCGGCGTTCGGGTCACTGCAGAGAGCTTCGGGTGTCCTCGGGCCGGTTCGGGTCCGTTCGGCGGCGTTCGGGTGACCGCAAACCACTTCGGGATTCTTCGGGTCCTTTCGGGACCCTTCGGACGCGTTCGGGTCCCTTCAGACCGTTTCGTGTGCCTTCGGGATTCTTCGGCTCCCGTTCGGCTCCCTTCGGACGCGTTCGGGCCCCCTCAGCCGTTCCGACTCCTTCCGCCCGTCCCAACGCCGCCTCCGCCGCTCGGCCGCCCCCCGCCCGGCCCATGGACCCCTCGGCGGGGACGGAGTGAAACCGGGGGGATTCGGGGGAGCCGAAAATCCGCAGCGAAGAGAAAATGGGGAAGAATTGGAAGGGGGGGGAGGGGGGGGTCACGTCATGGCCGCCCGGAGCGCTTCGGAACCCGAGCGCCGTTCGGGTGCCGACTTCCGGTTCCGAGCACCGTTCGGGTACCAACTTCCGGTTGCCGGAGAATTTCGGCTCTTTCCGGAGGCGCTCGGCCGTCCGGCGCAGTGCGGCGGTGACGCGCCGAGAGGGGGGCGGGGCTTAATGAAGCCACGCCCCTCACTTAGAATGGCGGCGTTCGGCCCCAAAATGCCCCCAAAATCCCCAACTGCCCCCAAATCCCCCAAATCCCCGCTTCCTTTTCCCCCGAATGGCCTCAAAAGGGCCCCAAATTACACCCATGGTGGCCCCACTGCCCCCATTGATCCCAATGTTCCCATTGATCCCATTGACCCCATTGATCCCACTGACCCCAATAACCCCATTGACCCCAATGTCCCCATTGACCCCAATGTCTCCACTGACCTCAGTGTGTCCCCATTGACCCCACTGCCCCCATATCCCCCAATGTCCCCATTGCCCCCAATGTGTCCCCATTGACCCCAATGTCCCCATTGACCCCACTGTCCCTACTGATCCCACTGCCCCCATTGACCCCATATCCCCCAATGTGTCCCCATTGACCCCAATGTCCCCATTGATTCCAATGTCACCAATGACCATAATGCCCCCAATGTCCCCACTGCCCCCATTGTCCCCATATCCCTCAATGTGTCCCCATTGATCCCAATGTCCCCATTGCCCCCAATGTCCCCACTGCCCCCATTGACCCCAAAGTCCCCATATCCCCCCGTGTCCCCACTGCCCCCATTGCCCCCAATGTCCCCATTGACCCCACTGTCCCCATTGACCCCAATGTCCCCATATCCCTCCATGTCCCAATATTCCCCACTGCACCCATTGATCCCAATGTCCCCATTGCCCCCAATGTCCCCATTGAACCCAATGTGTCCCCACTGCCCCCATTGACTCCATATCCCCCAATGTGTCCCCACTGACCCCAATGTCCCCATTGAACCCAATGTGTCCCCACTGCCTCCATTGACCCCACTGCCCCCGTATCCCCCATTGCCCCCACTGCCCCCATTGACCCCATATCCCCCACTGCCCCCATTGACCCCAATGTCCCCATTGCCCCCACTGCCCCCACTGACCCCATATCCCCCACTGCCCCCATTGACCCCAATGTCCCCATTGCCCCCACTGCCCCCATATCCCCCACTGCTCCCAATGTCCCCACTGCCCCCATTGACCCCAATGTCCCCATTGCCCCCACTGCCCCCATTGCCCCCACTGCCCCCATATCCCCCACTGCCTCCAATGTCCCCACTGCCCCCATTGACCCCAAAGTCCCCATTGTTCCCACTGCCCCCATTGACCCCACTGCCCCCAATGTCCCCACTGTCCCCATTGACCCCATATCCCCCACTGCTCCCAATGTCCCCACTGCCCCCATTGACCCCATATCCCCCAATGTGTCCCCACTGCCCCCATATCCCCCACTGCCCCCAATGTCCCCACTGCCCCCATTGACCCCACTGCCCCCAATGTCCCCACTGCCCCCATTGACCCCACTGCCCCCATATCCCCCAATGCCCCCAATGTCCCCACTGCCCCCATTGACCCCACTGCCCCCAAAGTCCCCATATCCCCCACTGCCCCCAATGTCCCCACTGCCCCCATTGACCCCAAAGTCCCCATTGTTCCCACCCCCCCCCCACACACACCCGCTGTCACATCAGCTCCGGCTCACGGCCGTCCTTTATTGTCGCCCCCCCCTCACCCCACAGCACCCCCACTGCCCTCATTGACCCCATATCCCCCAATGTCTCCCCATTGACCCCAATGTCCCCACTGCCCCCAATGTCCCCACTGCCCCCATATCCCCCACTGCCCCCATTGACCCCACTGCCCCCAATGTCCCCACTGCCCCCATATCCCCCACTGCCCCCAATGTCCCCACTGCCCCCATTGACCCCACTGCCCCCAATGTCCCCACTGCCCCCATTGACCCCAAAGTCCCCATTGTTCCCACTGCCCCCATTGACCCCACTGCCCCCAATGTCCCCACTGTCCCCATTGACCCCATATCCCCCACTGCTCCCAATGTCCCCACTGCCCCCATTGACCCCATATCCCCCACTGCCCCCATAGACCCCAATGTCCCCACTGCCCCCACTGCCCCCAAAGTCCCCATTGTTCCCCCTGCCCCCCCCACACACACCGGCTGTCACATCAGCTCCGGCTCACGGCCGTCCTTTATTGTCGCCCCACCCCCCCCCCATCCCAGCCGCGCTCCGCAGCGCCCCCTGGCGGTCACTTGTAGAACTCGTGCTCCTGCTCGTCCTTCTTGATGACGGTCTTGTAGGCCTTCTCGAAGTCCTTGGCCAGCACGATGTAACGGTTCTCCCGCACCGCCAGCATCCCCCCCTGGTGACGTCACCGTGACGTCACCGCCACGTCACCGCCTCGCCACCCAGAGGCGACGGAACGCCCTCCCGCCCCCCCCCCCAATTGACGCGGTGTTCCTATGGGACGTAGCCCAGTGATGGGCCCCGTGATGTCACCGTGGTGACGTCACCACGATGACGTGTGGGGGCATTGGGGGCAATGGGGGCAGTGGGGGATATGGGGGCAGTGGGGTCAATGGAGCATTGGGGTCAATGGGGTCAATGGGGGATATGGGGACTTTGGGGTCAATGGGGGCAGTGGGGGATATGGGAACAATGGGGTCAATGGGGGCAGTGGGGTCAATGGGGACATTGGGGTCAATGGGGTCAATGGGGGATATGGGGACTTTGGGGTCAATGGGGGAAGTGGGGGATATGGGGGCAGTGGGGTCAATGGGGGCAGTGGGGAATATGGGGACATTGGGGTCAGTGGGGACATCGGGGTCAATTGGGCATTGGGTTCAATGGGGACACAGTGGGGGATATGGGGTCAATGTGGACATTGGGGGGCGCTGCGGAGCGGGGGAGGGGAGGGGGAGCGTCCCCCACATATCCCACATCCCACTGTCTCCATGATGGCCCGTGATGTCACCGTGACGTCACCATGCTGATGACGTCACCGTGGCCCCACACCCCCATATCCCAAAGATGGCCCCACGTTCCCACGGCGGCCCCACGGCGGCCCGGCACTGCCAGCATCCCCCCCTTTGGTGACGTCACCGTGACGTCACTGCCATGACATCACCACGGCCCCCCCCCACAGCCCCATATCCCACAGACGGCCCCATATCCCCCCCCCCGTATCCCACATCCCAGTGTCTCCGCGACGGCCCCACGATGTCACCGTGATGTCACCGTGATGACGTCACCGCGGCCCCACCCACATCGGCCCCATATCCCAAAGATGGCCCCATGATGTCCCCATACGCCCCCATGTCCCCATATCTCCCCCCCCCGGCCCCATATCTTCCCCCACATCCCCATATCTGCCCCCATATCCCCACATCCCCCCATATCTCCCCCCCATCCCCATATCCCCCCTATGTCCCCCCTACATCCCCCCTATATCCCCCCCATATCCCCCGATATTCCCCCATATCCCCCACATCCCCCCACCCCCCCCCATATTCCCCATATCCACCCATATTCCCCCTGTCCCCACACCCCCCCATGTCCCCATAACCCCATATCTCCCCATATTCCCCCCATATCCCCCCTATATCCCCCCCATAACCCCATATCCCCCCATATTCCCCCCATATCCCCCCTATATCCCCCCCATGCCCCCATACCCCCCCATATTCCCCCCGTCCCAACACCCCCCCATGTCCCCATATCCCCCAACATCCCCATATCCCCCCTATATCCCCCCCATATCCCCCCCATAACCCCATATCCCCCCATATTCCCCCCATATCCCCCCTATATCCCCCCATATTCTCCCCATATCCCCCCATATCACCCCTATATCCCCCCATATTCTCCCCATATCCCTCCTATATCCCCCCATATCCCCCCATATTCTCCCCATATCCACCCCATATCCCCCCTATATCCCCATATCCCCCCTATATCCCCATATCCCCCCATATTCTCCCCATATCCCCCCTATATCCCCCCCATATCCCCCCTATATCCCCATATCCCCCCATATTCCCCCCATATCCCCCCTATATCCCCATATCCCCCCCATATCCCCCCCATATCCCCATATCCCCCCTATATCCCCCCATATCCCACACATTCCCCCATATCCCCCCCATATCCCCCCCGTATTCCCCCTATATCCCCCCTATATCCCCCCCATATCCCCCCTATATCCCCATATCCCCCTACCCCCCATACCCCACACATCCCCCCACCCCCCCTTATCCCCACATCCCCCCATACCCCCCCCCGTCCCCATATCCCCCCCGCCGTCCCCGTATCCCATACCCACCCCATACCCCCCCCACCCCATACCCCCCCCACCCCATACCCCCCCACCTCCTGGCAGATGGAGTTGATGTCGGCTCCTGAGATCTTATCGGGCCGCGCCACATCTGTGGGTCGGGGTGAAGGAAAGCGGCGCTCCTCCGCCACACACAGACCCCAAAAGACCCCATAGGGACCCCAATAACCCATAGGGACCCAAAAGACCCCACAGAGACACCACTGACCCCATAGGGACTCCAATAATCCATAGGGACCCCACTGACCCATAGGGACCCCACTGACCCCACAGAGACCCCAAAGATCCCATAGGGACCCCAATAAGCCACTGGGACGCCACTGACCCCACAAAGATCCCACTGACCCCATAGAGACCCCAATAACCCACTGGGACCCCAATGACCCCACAAAGACCCCACTGACCCCATAGGGACTCCAATAACCCATAGGGACCCCACTGATCCCACAGGGACCCCAAAGACCCCATAGGGACTCCAATAAACCATAGAGACCCCACTGACCCCACAGAGACCCCAAAGACCGCATAGGGACCCCAATAACCCACTGGGACCCCACTGACCCCACAGAGACCCCAAAGACCCCACAGGGACCCCAATAACACATACAGACCCCACTGACCCTACAGAGACCCCATAGGGACCCCAATAACCCACTAGTACCCCACCAACCCCACAGAGACCCCAAAGACCCTATAGGGACCCCACTGACCCATAGGGACTCAAAAGACCCCACAGAGACACCACTGACCCCATAGGGACTCCAATAATCCATAGGGACCCCACTGACCCATAGGGACACCACTGACCCCACAGAGACCCCAAAGATCCCACAGGGACCCCAATAAGCCACTGGGACGCCACTGACCCCACAAAGATCCCACTGACCCCATAGAGACCCCAATAACCCACTGGGACCCCACTGACCCCACAAAGACCCCACTGACCCCATAGGGACTCCAATAAACCATAGAGACCCCACTGACCCCACAGAGACCCCAAAGACCGCATAGGGACCCCAATAACCCATACAGACCCCACAGAGACCCCACAGGGACCCCAATAACCCACTGGGACCCCACTGACCCTACAGAGAACCCAATGTCCCATAGAGACCCTACTGACCCCACAGGGACCCCAATAACCCCACAAGGAGCCTAATATCCCATATGGACCCCACTGACCCCACAGAGACCCCAATAACCCCACAGGGACCCCACTGACCCCATAGGAACCCCACTGATGTCTCAGGGACCCTAACATCCCATAGAGACCCCACTGACCTCACAGGGACCCCAATAACCCATAGGGACCCCACTGCCCCCACTGCCCCCATTGTCCCCATTGACCCCAATGTCCCCATTACCCCCAACACCCCCACTGCCCCCATTGCCCCTATTACCCCCATTTCCCCCATTACCCCCATTGACCCCAATACCCCCAACGTCCCCACTGCCCCCATTGACCCCAATGCCCCCATTACCCCCAACACCCCCACTGCCCCCATTGACCCCAATACCCCCAATGTCCCCATTGCCCCTATTACCCCCATTGCCCCTATTACCCTCATTGACACCAATGACCCCATTGACCCCAATGTCCCCATTACCCCCATTACCCCCAACACCCCCATTGACCCCACAGCCCCCATTGCCTCCAATGTCCCCATTACCCCCAATGTCCCCAACACCCCCACTGACCCCAATGTCCCCATCACCCCCATTACCCCCAACACCCCCATTGCCTCTATTACCCCCATTGCCCCACTGCCCCCATTGACCCCAATGTCCCCACTGCCCCCATTACCCCCAACACCCCCATTATCCCCATTGACCCCAACACCCCCACTGCCCCCATTGACCCCAACGTCCCCATCGCCCCCAATGACCCCAATGTCCCCACTGCCCCCATTGCCCCCATTACCCCCAACACCCCCATTGCCCCCAATGTCCCCAATGCCCCCATTGCCCCCATTACCCCCAATACCCCCAACACCCCCAATGCCCCCAATGTCCCCATTATCCCCAACACACCCATTGACCGCAATGCCCCCATTACCCCCAATACCCCAACGTCTCCACTGCCCCCACTGTCCCCACTGCCCCCATTGACCCCAATGCCCCCAATGTCCCCATATCCCTCATTGCCCCCATTGACCCCACTGCCCCCATTACCCCCATTGACCCCAAAGTCCCCATTACCCCCAATACCCCCAACACCCCTATTGCCCTTATTACCCCCATTGCCCCCCGCTGCCCGCATTGCCCCCATTGACCCCACTGCCCCCATTACCCCCAATGCCCCCAACACCCCCACTGACCCCAATGTCCCCATTGCCCCCATTGACCCCAATGTCCCCATTACCCCCAATACCCCCAACACCCCCATTGACCCCACTGCCCCCAATGTCCCCATGTCCCTCATTGCCCCCATTGACCGCACTGCCCCCATTACCCGCATTGACCCCAATGTCCCCATTACCCCCATTACCCCCAACGCCCCCATTGACCCTACTGCCCCCATTACCCCCATTACCCCCAATGTCCCCATTACCCCCAACACCCCCACTGCCCCCATTGACCCCACTGCCCCCATTACCCCCATTGACCCCAATGTCCCCATTACCCCCATTACCCTCAACACTCCCATTGACCCCAATGTCCCCATTACCCCCAACACCCCCAACTCCCCCATTGACCCCAATGGCCCCATTACCCCCATTGCCCCCACTGACCCCATTGACCCCAATGTCCCCACTGCCCCCATTACCCCCAATACCCCCATTGCCCCCATTGCCCCCAACACCCCCATTACCCCCATTACCCCCAACACCCCCACTGCCCCCATTGACCCCAATACCCCCAATGTCCCCATTGCCCCCACTGCCCCCATTGACCCCAATGTCCCCACTGCCCCCATTACCCCCAATACCCCCATTGCCCCCAACACCCCCATTACCCCCATTGCCCCCCACACCCCCACTGCCCCCATTGACCCCAATACCCCCAATGTCCCCATTGCCCCCACTGCCCCCATTGACCCCAATGTCCCCACTGCCCCCATTGACCCCAATGTCCCCACTGCCCCCATTACCCCCAATACCCCCATTGCCCCCATTGCCCCCAACACCCCCATTACCCCCATTACCCCCAACACCCCCACTGCCCCCATTGACCCCAATACCCCCAATGTCCCCATTGCCCCCACTGCCCCCATTGACCCCAATGTCCCCACTGCCCCCATTACCCCCAATACCCCCATTGCCCCCATTGCCCCCAACACCCCCATTACCCCCATTGCCCCCCACACCCCCACTGCCCCCATTGACCCCAATACCCCCAATGTCCCCATTGCCCCCACTGCCCCCATTGACCCCAATGTCCCCACTGCCCCCATTGACCCCAATGTCCCCACTGCCCCCATTACCCCCAATACCCCCATTGCCCCCATTACCCCCATTGCCCCCAACACCCCCATTACCCCCATTACCCCCATTGCCCCCCACACCCCCACTGCCCCCATTGACCCCAATGTCCCCATATCCCTCATTGCCCCCATTGCCCCCATTACCCCCATTGCCCCCCACACCCCCACTGCCCCCATTGCCCCCAACACCCCCATTACCCCCAACACCCCCATTACCCCCATTGCCCCCCACACCCCACTGCCCCCATAGAGGATACAGTCCTCCAGGTCCACCTCCTCGGAGAGGTTCATTTTGCCGGTGATGGTGGAGAAGATGAGGCGCTTTTGGCGCCGGTCGGGCAGCGGGAATTCGATCTTGCGGTCCAGGCGGCCCGGCCGCAGCAGCGCCGGGTCCAACGTGTCCGCGCGGTTCGTGGCCATGATCACCTGCACGCAGCGCGGGCGTGGGGGGCATGGGGGGCGATGGGGGGCACGGGGGGCATGGGGGGGGATGGGGGACATTGGGGGCGTTGGGGGCATGGCGGGCGATGGGGGGCACGGGGGGCATGGGGGGCATTGGGGGGGATGGGGGGATGGGGGACATTGGGGGGATGGGGGGGATGGGGGCATTGGGGGCATGGGGGGGATGGGGGACATGGGGGCATTGGGGGGATGGGGGCATTGGGGGGATGGGGGCATTGGGGGGATGGGGGCATTGGGGGGATGGGGGGGATGGGGGCATTGGGGGGATGGGGGGACATTGGGGACATTGGGGGCATTGGGGGCATGGGGGGCATTGGGGGCATTGGGGGGATGGGGGGCGCTGGGGGGATGGGGGACGTTGGGGGGGATGGGGGCATTGGGGGCATTGGGGGGCACTGGGTCATTGGGGGGCGTTGGGGGGATGGGGGGACATTGGGGGCATTGGGGGCATGGGGGGCGCCGGGGGGGATGGGGGGCACGGGGGGCATTGGGGGCATTGGGGGGATGGGGGCATTGGGGGCAGTGGAGTGATGGGGGGCATTGGGGGGATGGGGGGCATTGGGGGGATGGGGGGACATTGGGGGGGATGGGGGCATTGGGGGCAGTGGAGTGATGGGGGGCGATGGGGGGATGGGGGGCATTGGGGGGGATGGGGGGCATTGGGGGGCAGTGGAGTGATGGGGGGCATTGGGTCATTGGGGGGCATTGGGGGGATGGGGGGCATGGGGGGCATTGGGGGGATGGGGGGCGCTGGGGGGATGGGGGACGTTGGGGGGATGGGGGGCGTTGGGGGGATGGGGGGCATGGGGGGCATGGGGGGACATTGGGGGGATGGGGGCATTGGGGGCAGTGGAGTGATGGGGGGCATTGGGTCATTGGGGGGCATTATGGGGATGGGGAACATGGGGGGCATTGGGGGCATGGGGGGCACGGGGGGCATTGGGGGCATGGGGGGGATGGGGGCATTGGGGGGATGGGGGCATTGGGGGGATGGGGGACATGGGGGGCACCAGGGGGATGGGAGGCACGGGGGGCATTGGGGGGATGGGGGCATTGGGGGGATGGGGGGCACCGGGGGGGATGGGGGCATTGGGGGGATGGGGGGCGCCGGGGGGGATGGGGGGCATTGGGGGCAGTGGAGTGATGGGGGGCACTGGGGACATGGGGGGCATGGGGGGCATTGGGGGGAT